>NC_077229.1:197552658-197852658 GCF_027887165.1 Monodelphis domestica | reverse complement strand
ATTTATCATTGCCCTGCTAATCACTCCCAAGTATCTAGTCCTATATATTCTCTTGATTCACTACTACATCACTAACTATATATTGGACATGCTTAACTGAATGTTTATAGACATCTCAAAGCAACATATCTGCAATAGAACTTATTACTTCTTTCCTCTAAACTTTTGCTCTTGTGAATTTTCCCATTTTTCTTTTTGAGAGCACCACCATCTTTTTGTCATTCAGGTTTGCTACTGTAGCAATTAAAAGTAGTTGTCTGGCTTAAACTGTAATAATTAAAATAGTTATGGTCATAAAATGTGGTGATTAAAAGAGTTAAAATGGTGGAAGATATAAATTGTGATATATATAAGAGAGGGTGAGTAAATTGTGACCGCAGAAAATATGTTTCACTACAGTGTCTTGGTTTTTAAATCAAATATAAGGTGGTCGCCAGGGAATATATTCCCAAATTATGAATATGCCCAAGTCAACTGGGTTTTTTAGAAAATTTAATTAATAATACAATGAGGAATTAAAGAAAAGGAGAAGGAGAGAGAAAAGGAATTAATGAGAAAAAATAGGTTGGCCAGGGCAGGCCTGGCCAACCCAGGCCTAAGCCTTAAGAGAGAAACCAGTCAGTTATCACTCACCATAAGATTTGTCTTAAGCAAGGATGTCTGGGGAACAGAATCTCCCCAGAGGGAGTTCCAGCCAGAGTCAGCTTCCCAAGGGGCTTCTTCTCAAGAGATCTTCCAAGGATCTATCTCCAAGGATCCAAGGATCTCCAAGCCTCTCCAAGCCTCCAAGGATCCCTTGCTCAAGAGATTCCTTTTCTTATATAGGAGGTTTTTTTCCTATGTCACCTCCCCTAAGTTCTTACATCTACCAATCACCGTAGATGTTTTCTAAAATACAGCCCATTTGAATTCCTGCTAAGTTGACTAACCTCCTCAGTAAGTCTGAACCAGAGAAAACACAGCTGAGTCGACTAATCTCATTAAGAGAAAACTTGCCCGACCCTTTTAGGTTCCTAGCATCCCTTTGTATCAATTCTAAAAAACAGGCATGGCTCAAAGAACTCCTTGTCTTATTATAAGCATGGGTCCAAGTACTTTCATTGTTTAGCAAGGAGTTTTCTCCTCTAAAGCAGTCTTAAGCACGGGTGGAGTAGAGGTCCTCCCATTTCTGATCCTGGCGAGTTCTCACATCAAAATGGGGAATGTTTCCAGTAGGGAATTTGTTCCAATGGAGGATTCCTCAATGTGGAAATTTTTAACATTCACAAGTCTGAGAAATTTCAAGATTTACACTACACTGAAATCATCATTGATTCCTCAATCTCCATCATCCTTTGTGATAGGTAACACATTCCCCTTTTTTTTGTGCCCACCATGTAGTTCTCCAGGAAAAAAAAAAACACTTCCCAAAACTTCCAAGAAAACTCTTAAAGAATTGATCAGATTGTAAGATAGGATTCAAACACCATAAGTGTTTTTTTTTCCCTAGGAATTTAGGCCACGTGGATATTGCTTTCTATTTAGATAAGGGCATAAAAAGTGCCATCCTTGTGTAGTAAGGGCTCTTCAGTTTTGGTAGTTGTTCTAAGGATGAAGCCACTATACCCTCCCTTACTGACCAGATGTGTGGAGGCTGGGATGAGGAGTGGGGCTAAATGCACCCTTGTTCAATATCCTTTCTATTCTATGGCTAAAATGAGATGAAGCTTCTTTCTTAAGGGCACTATGATTTTCAAGTGTCATATTTTGTCCCAATCAGACTTACACTACCAGTGAACCAAATCAGGGCAAGCCTACCATACTCCTCTATCCAATCAGGTGCCATATCTTGCTGATTATATTTCCACACCATCTCACATCTGTTTTATTTTTTCCTCATTTACATGGACAACACCTTATACTATCATGATGGAGTTTTAATTGGTCTACTTAGCTTAAATCTCTTCCCTCTCCAATCTATACTCCACACAGCTAGCAAAGGGATATTTCTAAAGCCTAATTTTAACTATGTTGCTCCCTAGTACCTAACACAATGCTTACTTAGCATATAGCAGGCACTTAATAAATTCTTGCCATTTGATTGATTGTTGCTGTGGAACTGTTTCCAGAAATGTTGTTTCACCAAGTCACCATTTTGTAAAACCAAGTTCAAGATAGTAAGTGGGTTTTTGACTGAATATAAACCTGTCAAAGACTACAGTAGCCACAGTTGCTTTATTTATTTATTTAGTTGCTTTATCCTTTTTCTCATTTCTTAAATCCTTGCCTTCCATCTTAAAATCAATACTAAGTATTAGTTCTATAAGGGCTAGGCATTTGGCATTAAGTGACATGCCCAGAGTCACACAGATAGGAGGTGCCTGAGATCACATTTGAACCCAGGACCTCCCATCTCTAGGCCTGGTTCTCTATCTATTGAGATACTGCGGAGGATGCATGCCTCCTCCACAATACCTAGCTGCCTCCACTAGCTTTTTTCTTAAGTAGTGTTTATCCAGTGGTATTCTAGTAAATATTGAATGACTAGTTTTATGGAAAAAAATCCATAACACTTTTCTAATTAGGTTGCATAATTAGTATTTTTTCATTTCTTTCTTAAATTTAGACAATCAACAGAAAAAGAATCAAGCCCTGATTTGCAGACAGTTTCCAAGGTATAAACATTTGTGTTGAAAATTTAACAACTGGCTCTCTGGTTGGTATGAGTTGACTCAAGCATGTTCTTGTCATAAGTAAACTAATGAAATACAGGCATATTGGGAGGAAATTCTGCAACTTCTAGTAAATATATGAAGTTAGCAAGTAGAGAGAGTATTTATTGCTGAGAGAGAAAGAAAGAGAGAGAGGAAAAGAGAGAGAGAGAGAGAGAGAGAGAGAGAGAGAGAGAGAGAGAGAGAGAGAGAGAGAGAGAGAGAGAGAGAGAGAGGTTTTTTTTGGAAGTTCTGGAGAAAGGGAACAGTGGTCACATCTCTCTTTCCTTCTTCCCTTGTGAACTTAGGGTATCTCTATCTTTGAGCTTGATGGTGTTACTACAGTATGTTAATGTTTGCATGGTCACTCAAGTAGTATATATACTAGGGGCATGTAGCCTGGAGTCAGAAAGTCTCATCTTGCTGAGTTCAAATTTGGCTTCAGAAAATTACTAGCTATGTGACCCTAGGCAAGTCACTTAACCCTGCTGGCTTCAGTTTCCTCATCTGAAAAAAAGAGCTGGAGAAGGAAATGGCAAATCTCTCTAGTATCTTTGCCAAGAAAACCCCAAATAGAGTCACCAAGAGTTGAGTAGAACAGAAAATGACTGGCGACATATACTAGGAGTCATCTACTCTCATATTCTGGTTACTGACTCTTAAAACCTCAGATGAATTTCTCTCATGAAACTCAATCCCTGTGAGCAGATCTGGAATATGTGCTCAACCACCAATTAAAATAAACCTGAGAGCAGTTAGCAATTTTTTCTTCAGACATTTTTTGGAAACACAAATAAAACTTGGCTCTTAATCCCATCGAAGCTAAGTATGAGGTGTAAAATCTGTTTCCCCCCCAAGAAAAACTGCTTTCCTTCCCAGACCTTCAACAAGTTAGACTCCATAGAGCTAGGTATAGGTCAGGCTAAACCTGGAGACTACCCTGAGGTTTGATATTCCCTTATTGCTCTCCTATTGGACAAAGCTCCCCTCAGAGCTATTCCAAGCGAGAGTGACATTACCCTACAGTGCATTTGGGCATCTGCCTAGTAGTTTGTGCCATGCATAACCTGGGCTTTTTATGCATTTCCAGAAGAAGGAACAACAGTTTCCTCATCTGTCAAATGAGACTGTTGCACTAGAATGATAGAATCATAGCATCTTGGCATCAGAATGGACATTAGAGGTCATCTGTTCCAACTTCCCATCCAGTACAGAATTCCTCTATACAATATTCTCTACAGCTGAAACATGTCTATCAAAAGGAAACTTTCTGAGAACTTGGGGGTAGAAATGTAAAAGAAAAACTTATGACTTATCACTTGTTTATATGGATATATGATTTGGGGTTTCAGTTCTATGGTAAAAATGAATAATATGGAAATAGGTATCAAGTGATAACATTTGTACAACCCAGCGGAATTGCTTATTGGTTCTGGGAGTGGGGAGGGAAAGAAAATGAATCATGTAAACATGGAAAACTATTTTAGAAAATAAAATCAATATGTTTCCTTTTTTAAAAAAAGGAAACTTTTTGCCTCACAAGATGGCCTGCTTCATATTCGAACATCTCTAATAAAAAACCTTTTCCTTCTATTAGACAAAATTCTGCCATTTATAGCTTCTCTCCACTGGCCCTTCTTCTGTCCTCTGGGATTACACGATTACCTTCAGTCTTAGAATCAATACTATGTATTGGTTCCAGGGCAGAAGAGTGGGAAGGGCTAGGCAATGGGGGTCAAGTGACTTCCTGCAAATATTTTGAAGAGAATGATCTCATCTCACTTAAATCCTTCATTTCGCTGAGTTAGGGTTAGGGTTAGGTCCTTCTATTCTTCCTTATAAGACCTGGCTTCCATAACAGTCTCGTGGGTGCACCCTTTGGACACTCTTATGGTTCTTCTTCCATTGTGACAGAGTAGACTATTACTGTATCCATAGCCTGATCCGTGGGGAGTGCAGGGATACTGTTGCCTTCCTCATTCTGCCCAGAACCGCTCTTTCTCTACATAGAGCTCACCTAGCGTCATGAGTGGATGACCTCCAGCATTCAAAGGGCAAACGAACAGCATGGCCCCCTCTGCTCTTTGCTCCATGCCAGCAACGCCTGTTGGGCAGAAGCTCGCTGAGCTCCCCTGCAAGTCTCCTGCCTGCAATTCTGGAGCACGACACCCAGGCAAGCTTTCTGAATAACGGGACTATTGTGACTGCTCTAGCTTGCCAGCTCAGTTTCAGTGCTAATTAACAGAAATCGACACAATTACAGGCATATAAACATTTTGCAGGCAACAGTTAGGCAAAGTGTCAGGGAGCGGGCTCCTTCAGCCCTGAGAGCCGGCACTCACAGAATACAAAGGGGATACTTGAGTAGCTCAGGGGCACTTAACCAGAGCCTCCCGCTGCCTGCTCCTTTCCCCTTCCCCTCCCTCTCTCCTTCCCCTTCTCCTTCTCTAGTGTGTGGGGCCTTTGTGTGCCCTAATTGAGGAGACCAAAGGCTTTTGTTCCTGAATAGCTCAGAGAGAGTTGGCCACTCTTTGGAGTAGTCTGTTATTTTCATCTCTTTGGGAAGGGAGAAGGGTGGGCTGTGAGGGCAGGGGAAGCCTGCCAATTACTGCTGGCCCTCTTCTGTGAGGCGGGGAGAATGGCATTAAGGATTCCAAGCATGCCTGGCTGGCAGCAGCTGAAGCCCAGAGCTCTTTCTTAAGAGCCTGTTCCTTGTCTCGGGTGAATTCGCTTTAAAGAGTGACTTCAGGAGGGTGTCTGGGTGATGCAGGTTTACCAAGAGCAAAAAGGAAACTGGGTCATATCCCAGCCATGAGCCAGGAATTCTGCAGCTGCTAGTCTCATCCTTGGCCATCGGAGATCAGATTATGAGCTTGTCTCTATCATGTTCTCCCTCCAGTGTGTCCCTTTCACTGGCAGGCTTGGAGAACATCCTCACAATTAAGGCGGGCAAAAGGAGTTATGGTGATTCCTATTCTCGATGCCCCAGACTAAACTTTCCAGCTGAGTGTCACAGTGGGTAGAGAACTGGGTCTGGACTCCAGAACACCTGAGTTCAAATATAGCTTCAGACACTTACTAGCTTTTTAAACTTCGGGTGAGTCACTTAACCTCTATTTGTCTTATTTCTTTCATCTGTTGGCCACCTGTTAAAACCAATATACAGTGTTGATTCTAAGACAGAAGATTGGGGTTTTTAAAAATTCTAAAATTATTAACAGTGTCTGGCACTATGTTATATATATTTAGTTATCATAAATCTATATTTGGTTGTTATTATTTTTAACTAGCCAAAAGATGGGGTTATTTATGTTAGTCTTTCAAATAAAGGAGCTCATTGAGTGATATTTAACTGAGCTAGCCAACTGTGTGAATCTCCAAGAGCAAACTGTGTTGTAAGAGGGTAAGAGGAGGTTCTGAGCCACTGATATATTTACCCTGGGTTCCTTACTTCCACCTATCGTTTTCCCACTTCTCTACACATTCCTCACCCCCAGCCTCCAGCATCTTCTCTTTCAAATGGGGAGAAACACTAGAGGAAGATACCAATGAGGCTTAAAGAGGAGCCCAATGCTGCCTTCTTTAAATACACAGCCACCACAGAATGGTGACAGCTGTTTATTTACACATTGGAGTGACTCAACATAAACTACTTGAGCTACCCATCAGCCTTAACTAGACAACATTCAAACAGAAACCCTTTCCCCTCAACATGGGAGACAGAGAATATTAAAACCACCAAATCTCCAAGCTAGAAGGAGCCTCAGAGGCTCCCTAGTCTCACCTGGGCCCGAACAAGACCCCCGTCCCCCATGACAACAAACCTGAGACATGGTCATCCTACCTCTGTCTGAAGAGCACTGTTATGTTTCCAAGACTGGAGGGAAGAGTGGGAGGGGAGATCCACTATTTCCCAAGGTAGCTCATTATATTTCTGGATTACTCTAGTTATTAGAAAGTATTTCCTTACTTTAAGGCTAAATTTGATTCCTTGCAATCATTCCTCCTAGGATAAGTTTAATCCCTCTTCCTCAGGATAGTTGTTCAAATATTTTTAGCCTGCTCTCATGTTCTGTCAGAATATTCTCATTTCCTGGCTAAGAATACTAAATTTCTCCAACAAGTTTTTTATATGGCATGAACTTGAGACCCTTCACCATCCTAAATATCCTTTTGTTAGTGCTTGGTCCAGTGGTTGGCATATAGTAGTTGTATATAATGTTTTAATTTAAATGTTTAATTTAAAAACCCTTACCTACTGGCTTAGATTTAATACTAAGTGTGCGTTTCAAGGCAGAAGTATGGTTAGGGCTAGGCAATGGGGGTTAAGTGACTTGGCCAGGGTCACATAGCTAGGAAGTATCTGAGGCCACATTTGAACCCAGACCTGGCTCTCTATCCACTGAGCCACCTAGGTGTTCCCAATATATATTCGTTGACTATTTGGCTGGACATTCTCCAGCTTATTGATGTTCTTCCTAAACTGTGAGGTTCAGAACTAAAACCAATACATCACCTATAAAAACAAGTAAATAACAATAAATAGAGCATTGGGACTGGAATTAAGAACACCTGAATAAAAATCTGGCCTCAGGCACTAACTATGTGTGAGATACTGGGCAAGTCATTTAACTGCTCTTGGCCTCAGTTTCCTTATTGGCTAATAGTGGATAATAATATCATCTACTTCCCAGGAGAATTTTGAAGATCAAATGAGACAGTAATTGTAAAACACTTAGCACAGTGCCTGGCACACAGTAAGCACTATATAAATGTTAGTTATCATTATGATTGTGATTACATATAGTAGGACCAGGATTGAATGCATTCAAAGAACCCTCCTATATACCAATCTTTTTTTCCCCTAAAAGTTATATTTTAATTTAAAATCCAAGATTTTTGATTTTTTGTTTGAGATTATATTTTTATAAAAAATCCAAGATTTTGATTTTTTGTTCGAGAAAGATCTTCAAGGAAGAAGCTTGCTAACTCCTAAATCCAGAGAATGAAGGATTGCAGAAAGATGCCAGAAATCCACACTACATCAAGAAGATCAAGAATGAACTTTGGATATGGTTGATTGAACTGAAGTTTGATTGAACATTTATTGTAAATGTACACTTTTATGCCAAAAGGGACAGCCCCTAATTTGGCTTTCTGTCAATGCACCTAGCAAAACATTGGTTTTGCTTTCTTTCTTTTCTATTCCTCCCTCACTGCTCTAATTTCCTCTTAGAAAATTGAATATTGTATGCATGTGTAGTTAGAAGTATGTTTAGGACTACAAGATGATTATGTTAAATGATCAATGGGGAGACTAGTCTCCCAAGGATCATCAGGGGGGATTGTGAATCTTAAAAATTCTCAGACTTGTGAATGTTAAAAATTCTCAGACTCTACCTTAGAACATTTGGTTAAGACCATTCTCCATTTAAAACAATGAAGGTACTTGATCAGGAATGTGAGAACTCTAACATTACTCCACCCATACTTAAGCATACTTTAGGGGAAGATAAAGTTGTAAACTCCTTTCTGAACAATGAAAAGTACTTAACCCATACTTATAGTGAGACGAAAGCCCTTAAGCTAAGTCTATTTTTAGATCTAATACAAAAAGGTGCTAAGTACCTATGAAGGTCAAATTAATCACTAAAAGGTCAGGCAACTTACAAACTTGCAAGGGACAAGCTTAACAAAAGAGGTGTGAAGTTTTAGTCTACCCAGAGAAGTTGAGAACTAAAGAAGGTGTGAATTAAGAATGGTCAGTCCTTTGGAAAATGTCTACTGTGATTGGTAGATGTGAAAACTTAAGGGAGGTGACATAGGAGAAAATTCTCTTTAAAAGGAGGTCAGAAAGGCCTCTGAAGGGGAGAGAATGCAGCCTTGGAAGCTGAAGTGGAGCTTCCTGAGCTGAACTGGTGGGTCTCTCTGAACACTAGAATCTTGCTTGGGACAAATCTTGTGGTGAGTGGATTAAAAACTGACTGATCTCTCTCTTAAGGCTTAAGCCTAGGCTGGCCTAGCCTTTTTCTCATTATTTCCTCTTACTCTCTCTCTCCCTTTCATTAATTCCTTAATTTGTATTAATTAAAATCTCTATAAAACCCAGCTGACTTGGGTATATTTAATATTTGGGAATTTTCCCATGGCGACCACTTTATTTTTGATATAAAATCAAGACACAAAAAATTATCTTTAAAGTTTTGGCAA
The DNA here is from genome assembly GCF_027887165.1 of Monodelphis domestica. Taxonomy (NCBI): domain Eukaryota; kingdom Metazoa; phylum Chordata; class Mammalia; order Didelphimorphia; family Didelphidae; genus Monodelphis; species Monodelphis domestica. Next base: position 197,843,758 of record NC_077229.1, on the reverse strand, counting down.
TTCAAAGTCTTGAACCCATATTTTTGCGGTCACAGTTTAAGGCAATCACTCTTTTAACTGTAACAAAGTCTAGAAATAACCTATAATGTCATCACCATAATATATATCTTTGGTTGGGCAGCTAGGTGGCTCACTGAATGAGAACCAGGTCTGGAGATGGGAGGTCCTGGGATTAAATATGGCCACAGACACTTCCTAGTTATGGGACCCTGGGCAAGTCCCTTAACCCCCATTGCCTAGACTTTACTGCTCTTCTGCCTTGGAACCTGGAATACTTAGTATTGATTCTAAGACAGAAGGTAAGGGTTTAAAAAAAAGATATCCCTGAACAAAGACTAAGATTGGCCTCAATTTCAAAGAAGTACCCACTCTCTCCCAGGAGCATATGCTGGCCCACTTGTCTATGATTCTAAATGAGAAACACATGATTCCCCCTGTTTTCATCAGACTTTCTCCTTCTCCTTTGGCTTCCAAACCCTCCATTTAATATTGGCTCCCAGCTGCCTTGGTTTCTCTAGGGCCCAGGTTCCTCCAGCAAGACATGACTACCTTCTGGGAAAAAGGGTTTTCTTCTCATCTGGGATTTCTTAGACACTGAGGGCAGGAGCTACTATTTCTGTTCTCCCACCTCCCTTGAGAGGCTGGTGCATCTAGCCTCCGAGTCTGAACTCTCACCCACTATTTGCTTAACTTGGGTGTGAGGAGCAGACTTGCTTGGCTGCCTTGAGGGTGGGAGGGAAATGGGGGATGTCTTGTCTGTTCTGAAGTTTCTGCAAAAATAACTGCTGGGCTGGAAGACGGCCCTCCACCACCCCCAAACCCTCAGTAGACTCTCCTTCCACTGCCTGGTTGGGAAAATGAATAAACATGAACAAATGAGAGCTTCGTGACTTCTCTTCAGGATGCAAAAGAAGATGGGAATAATATTTGAGAAGACATTCCTATAACTAGTTTGGAGAAGCCTCCTTCAGTGTCCCACTCACCTCCCTTCCCAGCTCTTGTTTAACTAAGCCCCTTAATGGCCCTGTTTAAAAGGCCTTCCTGAGAGTTAAAAGTCTATGGGAAAATCACAATGGACAAGGACTATAAAATTGTATTTTGCATAATCAGAGGGAAACTGGGAGAAATCCCAGTGGTTTGGTGGTTTGAGTAGATCTAAAGTAGCTTCTTATGCTATCCTCAATTTGCCCTTTTTGAAATGTAGACAAATGTTCAGATTTTAATGGCTACAATATAGTATTCTTTGCTCAGTTCTCTACTTTGAGATCTATAGAGAAGGAAGACTGCTTGGCTGTCTTTGGGAGGGTCATTTAGCTCCACACACATAATTATATCATTGTGGAACTGCATTGCCTCATCCCTAGGTATTTGTGGCACTGTTCTCTGTTTGGTATTTATATCACTGTGGATTTGGAACATGGACTAAGAGGGAAAAAGCTTTGTGTACACAATGTTTGAAATGATTATCACGGGGCTTCTTGGCTTAGGTTTTCTTGCTCCATTTACTTTAGAATTAGTAGGGTATAGGGAAAGACATTTCCCCTCCCTTCTCCTCCCCTCCCCCTATCATTTTTTTATGTTGCTATAAATGTTTGATCATAACTCATTCAATGTGCTATGTTGCTCTGTCATTTGTGACTCATTCTCTATTTTGGGTTGAAGAAGACAGTTGGCAACATTGCTTTGCATTTTGGGAACCTGTCTTGATTCTCATACTTTACTATTGTTCTGGACAATTTGACCTGGTTTAGTCTGTATATCACCTGTGGTTAAAATATGGCTCTGACCATTGAGTCAAAAACAAGGGAGACATAGAAAATCATGTAACTAGTTGTCTTCACTAAAGGAGAGAATGGGCTTCTGTTAGGAAGTGTTCATTGTGGAGGGATTCATGCCAGGTACTGAACTGAATTTCTAATGTGTGGGGCCTTTCTAGAACTAGACCTTTAAGGGAAGGCAAAGATATATCATTAATCCACTCACAGAACCCCATTGTGTTGGCAAAAGTGGGCAGTTCTGAGTAACAATACCCGTAATCCCCATTTCCCTAGGTAGCATACTGTCTTCCCTTCCCTTCACCCACCACCTGAACTCAACTCTCAGTAAGGACCTCAATGGGAGGGCTCGCCATATGATGGGCTTTCCTCTCTCATTTTCCCACTTTGCCTCCTTAACTTGGGATGTAACCATTCCAATATCCTTAAAACCAAAGAGATATGTAGGCAGGGCATCTTTTCTCCCTTGCCTTTCTGAAAAGATCAGGACTGTCCCAGTGTTAAGTGTATGCTGAGAGAGAGGAAGAACTCTGAATTATAGAGATCCAAGGCACAGGTGCAAAGGATCTCTCTGGGAAAAAAAGAGAAAACAATTTTTTTACTAAATAGTAAGAGATTTGGTCATTCTGCTACTCTGTTTAGTTCCAAATTCTTTAGAATTTCAGAAATCTTTAGAATTTTATATTAAAAGCACAAAGAAGACTAATAAAAGTGTAGGATTTATTCTCTCTTTTTTAAACCCTTACCTTCCATCCTGGAATTAATAGTGTGTATTGGTTCCAAGGCAGAAGAGCAGTGACTAGACCATACGGGTTAAGTGACTTGCTCAGAGTCACACAGCTAGGAAGTGTCTGAGGTCAAATTTGAATCCAGGACATCCTATCTTTAAGTCTGGCCTTCAATTCACTGAGCCATCTAAGCTATCCCCAGGATTTCTTCTTCCTCTACTCCCACCCAATATTTCTGGGATCATGTGTTATATATTTCTACAAACTGAAATTTACCCATCCAGTTTTTTTAAACCTTTGCTTTCTCTCTTAGTAACAACTCTAAGACAGAAGGTCTAGGGCTAGGCAAATGGGGTTGAGTGACTTTCCCAGGAGAGACTAAAGAAAGGGAGAGCAAAACCGAGGCATTTTTGCCCAACCATCTGTGCAAGACATGAAAGCCTGATCTAGAATTGTAGATGTATGAATGAAGAGGAGGGGATGGTTAGAGAGATGCTGTGGGTGGGGCTAGGTCTTATCTCTGTTCTGTACAGTATCACATCTTTTGTCTCTACCTGTTATTCACCAGAAATTAAGAAGTATGTTAGGCCCTCCTACAACTGACAAGGGAGTCAGACTAGGTTTGGGGTGTTCTTTTTAGACATCTAGATGAGTTGATACTAGATAGAGGGCTGTTTCATTCTCCAAAATACCTTTTGGATAATTCAAGACAGATTCTGGTCCAAAAATTAGCACAGTAAGATGGAAAAAAAAATGGATGAGAGGAAAAAAAAATCCAGTGATAGAGTGCCAACAAAAAACACTCATTCTTTTTCTCCCTGACAGATCCTACCACCTGGGAATTTCTATTGAAATATAGATGGTCCCTGAGAGATTGAATACCTTACATAGGAATGCCCTTACATAAGCACAAAGTTCCACAAGGTACCAGTTTCCTTTGCAATTAATTTTGTGGTAATTATTGGCAGAGAACATCATGGGAGTAGATCTGAATTCAATAATGAAGGAAAGAAAGAGTGGGTAGGGTTCTGTGCTGCCTCTGGTTGGAGAATTGAATTAAATGAAACACTCTCCTGGAAAGGGGAGAGAGTGAGAAGAGGGAAAATGGGAAAGATGACTTGGGGTAATGATTCTCCAAAGTTAAAGAGAATTTTTGCAGCCAAGTGCACTAGGGCATGCCAGTAACCCCTTCTCCTAAGGGAGGCTGAGGCTGGTGAATTTCTTGCCCTCTCGTGCTTTTCTTGTGGACAAAATGATCTAGTTCAATGTTTCTCAAACATTACAAAGGAATCCTAAAACACTACAAATTAATTAGTTTGCTGCTAAGTGGAATTTATATTGTTTGTTAATAGATATATAAAAATAATTTTATAAGATTTTACTATAAGCATTCTACCAAATTAAATTAAAGGACTTTGTGATAATGCATGTGTAACCCAGATCGAATTGCTTGCCAGCTCTGAGATGGGGGAGGGAACAGAAGGAGGGAGATAATTTGGATTGTAGAACTTCAGAAAACTTATGTGGAAATTTGTTATTGTATGTAATAGGTAAAAATAAAATATCCTTTTAAGTAAAAACCACATAAACTGAAGGGCTCTACCACTTGTGAAACCATTTGAGAATTATTAGATTAGGTGATAGTACAATGAGATGGATTCAGAAGTATTTGAAAGGTTCAAACCCAACAAACATTTCCTAATATTTGGGTTGAGTTTTGTACAGCATGTATATATTAAACAGCTCTTATGTGCAAGGCAGGTGATAGCATAGCATGATGGAAAGAGGACAGGTTTTTGAATTGGGAAGAAATAGAAGTCCTGCCTCTAATATATACTAGCCATATGACTGGGGAAATCACCTCTTTGTGACCAAAGACACTCTCCAAGACTGCAAATTATAGACAAATTGAGATATGCATCACTGGAGGAGCTTTTCAGACTGAGAGTTCCCCACACTGATGAGTTCCTTGGTTCAAACCACATCCTAACCTTTTCTCCCTGCCTCCAAATAAATTACAAGACATTGTGCTGGATGATGGGGATATAAAAATAAAAATACCAAACTGTGCCTTTAAAGAGCCTATGTTCCACTGAGAAATAATGATTGGTACTTGTATAAAGCACCTTAACATTTGTTATATCATTGTGATCTTATCTGAACTTCACTAAGACCAGAAAGTTGACTACAGCAGATCCCATTTTGTTGTCCCCATTTTAGAGAAGAGGCAAGAATCAGTATATATATCTTTATCAGGAGCAAATCACATCAAACTAATTTCATTTCCTTTTTTTTTTGACAGAGTTGATTTATTTACAACCACACAAATTTTTCCTTACTCTGAGTCCACTGTCTATGTACGATGCCAAACTGTCTTTATGTTGGCTTGGAAGGAGCTCCCTAGTAGAATCCCCCATAGAGAAAGATGCCCTTGACCATCTGTTGCTTTATCATTTTTATCAATGATCTGGATGAAGGGATAGATGGCATGCTTATCGTATTTTCAGAAGACAAAAAGCTAGGAACATCTCTGATGTCAGACTATAATGTTGAGCTGACTTATAAGATGAAATTTAATAAGAATAAATGACCCTCAGTTCTATGAGGCTGCTTTCTTTTCTGTAGTGATGGTGGCAGGGTGGAAAAATAAGGGGAAAAGGATGCTAAGAATCACAAAATTTCTAGATTGTCAAAAACAATAATTTGACTGTCAGTGCTTTAAAAATGAGGGGCAGCTAGGTGGTTCGGGAGCTTAAAAGCTAGGCCTGGAGACTGGAGGTCCTTGGTTCAAATTTGACTTCAGACACTTCCTAGCTGTGTGACCCTGGGCAAGTCATATAACCCTCATTGCCTAGCCCTTACTGCTCTTCTGTCTTGGACCCAATATCCAGTGTTGATTCTAAGACAGAAGGTAAAGGTTTAAAAAAAATTTTAAATGAAATCTTTGTCCAATAACAAATGAGAGGACATATTGTTGGAGAAAATAAATTATCATCAATCATGTCAATTTGTTTTTTATTAAATTAGAAAGAAGGTTGAAGCTGAATAGTTGGATGGCTAGCAAGTACCTCTTAGAAAGGCAAATAAAGGAGTTGGTAGAGTGGGTTTTACTCTATGCTCAGAGGCAACCAGAAACATTATTTCATGGGATATTTAGTCACCTGGCATTGCAAAGTATCTTCAAAATTCCTCTGTGAAAATAATTTTAGCTTACATATAAATAGTTGTTGCTGAGGACAAAGAAGTAGGTAATTCTACGAATTACCAAAACAAAATGAATCAATTTATATTCTGATACTTGGTTGTTTCAATGTGAAGGTAGGAAAACATGGGGTGGAGAGAAACATATGAGAAACTGTGGTTCAGGAGGAAGGAAAGTGAGAGACTGAGACTTTGTAGATTACAAAGAAGCCTGGGGCCTCTAAAATTTGAGGGTTTCTCTGGGAAAAAATGGTAGGCTCTGGACATTAAGAAAACTAAATGACACAGTAAAGAATGAAGTAGGTTACATTTTAACAGGCAGGAAAAGACTTGCTCTTTATGTGTGAGACATCCCTGAATCAACTATATAGCTTTTTGCATAGAATCAGGCCAGCAACTCATCAAAGCCATGATCTGTGATAGAGGACTGATCCAGAGACTTTGAGGGGCAGAGCCTGGAGGATATGCCAAGGTTTGCATCCACAGCAGAGGATGGTGGAGGAGGTTTGGACTCTTGAGGGAAGAGGAGATTCCAGGGGAGACAGTTGATCTTTCTTGAGACAGCAAGGGAGATGGGCTGATCAGAGATTTCTCTCCTGAGCCATACAAAATCCCTCGTTGATACTAACCATCATCCCCCCCCCCCCCCAAGACACCAAGAGTTGTGGCAAACCCTGAGAAGAAGAACAGCATCCGAAGATCTCACACAGCTCCTGCGATACCCTGAGACTGGACATTGGGTCTGCTGTGCTATAGCCAGGGGTCACCAAATCCTGAGCCTCTTAGAGACCAGGCTGACAAGAAAGATATTTTTAGACAGACAGGGACTTTCCTTACCCTCTTTCCTATAAACTCCAACTGGCAGACATCTTGTTTATCTTAACCACCATTTTTTAGAATAAAGTGTCAGTTCTCTTAAACTGACTTCCTTGTCATATTGAAGGGGGAGAGAGCAGATTTCTCTCTCTTTCCCCAAGGGAAAAGGTTCACCCATTAATCAGTTATTAGAGGAGAGTAAAGGCAGGGTTAGTGGAGAGACATATTTGAAGAAGAGTGAAGGAGGGAATCCATCTCACCCTCCTTCTACTTTCTGGGATCATCTACTCTTTCTCCATTATACCCAAACCAACCCTGTAATACAGATCAGAATTAGTAAAACCAGAATAATTAGAAAAATATGTAGCATATAATTGAAACAACTTAACCCTGGACTATTTAAACAAATAATTTAAAATGTTTTGAAAAAGAAACAGTGAACAGAAATGATACTCATATGAATTAGAATAATTTTGTCTGGGGTTTTATAAATTCAATAGAAATTAATAGCCACAGCAAGGAGACTTAAATAGCCGAGAAAGCATCTTATATTAATAAATATCTGACTCTTGGTAGATGGAGTGAGATATTGCCAAAGCAATACTGAGTTAGAATGTAAACTCATGCAAAAATATTGATAAATGATTAGGAGTACTATTCTCTCCTAAAGCAGAGAGGAGCAGTGGAGAGTAAAATGAGTTTAAAGAAAAATTACATAGCAAGATATCCAACAAGGCAAAGTCATCCCAAAGTAATTCAAGGATAAACACAGAAAGAGGATTACAAATAGAAGAAAAATGAAAAAGATCTGCAAAAGCTATCTTAAAATTCCTTCTACATTAGGAGTGCTGGAATCACCACACTTGTTCTCTAACATCATAGTCCCAGATATACTTTTAGAGGATATAGAAATGCTTTGGGGAAAAGCAGCTGTATAAAACCAAAGATATATGGAGAAAATCTGAGGTAGTACAATTACTAGTGTATTTAGGGACCAATAATCAATGTATTAGAAGTAGAAGAGACCAAAAGCATGGGGGGGGGGAAATCTCAGATCTTATTAATAATGACAAAAACCAAGACAGTGCCAAAATACCTTCTTATATGCCTACTCTTCTATTTATAAGTCATTTATACTGGAATCGAGTGTATATTCAATGAAGGTATTAGCAAGGGAGAAGCCAGACTTTATAGGTGATATTTGACAATGAATCACATCTTTGCCATTTCATAATTAATTGAAATCTATAGAGAATAAAAGATTATTATTTCTTAATTATATTAAAACACATTTATTCAGTAGAACAAGTATTACCCTTAAAGTAGTGTGTGTGTGTGTCTACAAGGAGTTTCCATTTCCACAACAAATCATTAAAGATTTCTTAAAAGATATAATAGATATAATAGAAATAACCTGTTCAATGACACTGATAATGAACATCAGGTCAGACATAAAATAAAGACAGACAATATGTGCACATATGTATACATATATATTCATCACATCATGCATATATATGCATCATGCATACATGCAATTGTGATGGGGGAGATTCAGCCCAAAATCTCGTTGAGGAGAAATTCCCTGTGTATGGGATGGCATTTTACATGTTCTTGTTAGTGAATGACTTTGTGGTGATTTCATCTAGTCACAGAACACTCATTGCAAACTGAGAGGTATCTGTAAACATTCAAAGGAGTTTGGCCTGTCCATCTGCACAGGAAAGAGCAAGTAAAGGAAGAATGTCCTTCGCCCACATTTTGATATGAATTTGGATACAGACCCATTTACAAAATAGAACTTGCTCATCAGTCTCTGCATCTGGGACAAATAGTATAGAAGGACAGTTAGTTAGTTCCAGACTTGGACAGGAGGAAGAATTATGGGTTGCTTTAGGTAAATTGCAAAGCCTTTTCAGTTATCTTGAGCATCCCATGAAAGAAAAAAAAAGACATTTCAATACTAAAATTACTCTGACAAATTGAATATAATTGTTTTTGCAAAAGTAACAATGAATATCACCCAGAGGAAAATGGAAGGTACATGGTAGGTGTGGGCAGGCTACAGCATATAAATAACAGAATAGGAGTAAAAGATATCATCAAGGAATTATGTAATTGGAAGAGAAGATGAGGTGATCCTATGACAAGAGAATAGCCTGGAAGCTCCATGGATAGCCTCCTAACATCAGAAGAAAGTGAAGAAAACCATTTACATATTGGGTGGATTCGAAGTGGGGAATGTTTGAGACCACTGACAAGAACGGCACAGTATTGGCAAGCATGAATGGTTATAGTCTGCATAGTTGGAGAGAATTCCTCAGTTGAAGAGATCACAGACTCATCTGAATGTTCGAGTGTTCACCCTGTATCAACATGTACTTATGGTGAGTGTTCTTGGAGATGCCCACTCTAGTAACACATGGTAGGTTCTTGCAAGGTGAAACCCCTTTGTAGGTTGTAACTAAGGTTTTAAGAGGAAATGTTTTAACCAGACCAGAAGATGTCTGATGCCTCAGAAAACTCTTGTTATGGTCTCTTTCCTATTGCATTGGTTGGGAAACTTCCCCTGTGAGCAGTACCTGGGATACAGAGCAGGCACCTTACACTCACCTTTGTTTCTTATCTCTTGGGAACAGAAGTGAACGGCATTCAAAATCCATACTTTCCACTAAAACTTCACAAAACCCTTTCCCATGCTATCCTATCCTACATTTTGATCAGATAAAAATACTGTAATCATGCTTTGCTCTTAGTCGTTAATTAGCTATACACACATGATCAGGAAGTTTGTCAAATTCTTCCTGCCCTTTATTGATTACTCATGACTTATTCTCTGACTCCATGCCCCATACTATGGCTCTACCAATCATATTAGCCTTATCAACAACCATGGTCACTGTTTTACTCTCCCTCTCCCCACTTTCACTCCCCAAATACATCCCTGATAATTATTGCCATTTTTTTAGAAGCTCTCTCTTTTTATGAAGAAAATTGTAAGATTCTTACTTCTGTCTTAGAATAGATGCCAATTCCAATGCATGGTAAAGATTAGGCAATGGGGGGTGGGTCACTTGCCTACGGTCACAGAGCTAGGAAGTGTTTGAGTCCAGATTTCAACCTAGAACCTTCTATCTCCAAGTCTGACTCTCTATTCACTGAGCCACCTAACTGTCTCTGCAACAAGCTCTTTTAGTAGTTCCAGAAAGTCCTGTCCTCTGTGGGGTTTTGGTTCTTAGGGAGGTAAAATGGTGACAATAATAGTAGCAATTCCTATTCTCCTAGAATAATTAGGCAAATCAAATGAGATTATAGTTTTCAATGTGTTTTGTAATCACAAAGTGATATATAAATATACACTGTGATTCTTCCTTTCTTCTAGAAGCTTCTTAGATTAATATAACTTTGTTGTCTAGCCCAAATCGATTTGGGCCCCTATTTCCATTTTGTCTTGATATTTCTCACAACCTTTTCCTCTTGTCCCTGGAAATTCTATTATTGGGGACTATCTCCCATGCTGGATCTTTATGACATCGTAGCATTAACCACCATAACATTCATTATGGATTAACAAGCTTAAAAAAGGACCTTTTTAATAATGAAGAAATGAGCTGTGAGAAGTGAAATCCCTTTCTCAAGGTTATGCAGTGAGTCAGTCAGTGACAGAGCTGAATTGGAGAAGGTAGAATTGGGGAATCTATGCGGAACCTGTAAGTAGATTCTGATATCTGTAGTGGAACATGCTGCAATAGCTTGAGAGTCAGAAGACCTGGGTTCAAAAATCTGCCTCAGACACAACCTGTGTGGCTTCCAGCAACTCACTTAACCTCATTTGGTTTCTATCTCATTTGTAAAATGAGAGGATTGGACTGGATTGGCTGTGAGGTTCTTTCCAGTTCTAAAACTATGATTTTATAACATTGTTACCTAGGTAGAGTTTAAATCTGCATTATTTGGACATTTTCCTATCACTTCCTTAAATTTAGAACTCGACAAAACAATAAATTAAGTGCTGATTTATAGCATTTATTAACCTCTAAGGTATAAATACTCATACCAACATTTAGCAATCAGTTTTCCTGAGTCCATTCAGCTGGCCCCAGCTGCCAGAGCATGCCATCATCTAAACTTTGAGAAACACAATCACAGTCACAGCTCCAAAACAGTTTCTTCAGGAGTGGTGTTACAATCCTTAAACCTAGGATTCTATACTTATGATTGTTTTTTTTTGTTTGTTTTTTGCTAAATACTGGGAAATAAAACCTTCAAGTTAACCTTTTAATTCAGATATCCTGAGATAGTTTGTTGAGAATAGCTGAGCAGGACTCTGACACCCTGCAGGATTTATTAGAAGTAGAATCTGGGTTCAAATCTGATCACAGACACTACCTAATAGCTGTGTGACCCTGGGCAAGCCACTTAACTTCTATTGCCTAGCCCTTACCTCTCTTCTGTCTTCTATTCTAAGACAGAAGGTAGGGGTTAAAAAAAAAAAGAGGAACTGGTCAGGGATGGAGAAGGAAGAGCAGGAAGAAGAGAATTTGGACTAAAAAAATTTAAAATGAATGTTAAAAATAGTTGTTATATGTAATTAGAGAAAAATAAGATTTAAAATAAAAAAGAAATAAGAACCAGACCAGTGATTCAGTGGTATAGGGACCTAGACAAGGTGAGGAAATTTCTTTTATTAATACAGAATGAACACCCTCTCTGTAACTTAAAATCTTAGAGAGTTGCTAGAGCAATGGTGTCAAAGTCAAATTAAAACAGGGACCACTAATCCATACATAAGGATTCCTGCTGACTCCATATTGACTAATTTTAAAATGTACTATGTTTTATTGGATTTTTATTAATTTTGTTAAATATTTCCCAATTACATTTTAATCTGGTTCAGGTTTCACTAGGAAATGTTGTAGGCAGTATGGTATCTCTCTGACACCAGGGTTAAACAACTTTTCCAGAATACACAAGAAGTGAGGCTTGAACCCATCTTCCTGACTCTGAGGCTAACTCTTATTCAACATACCAAACTGCTTCTAGAAGCTAATAAGATGAAATTTAATCTTCATAAATATAATTCTTATATTGGTGTTTTAAAATTTTTGTTTGGCAAGCATAAGATTGAGGAAGTATTACCTATAAAGTTTTTTATCCAAAAAAAAAAAAAAGATCTAGGGTCTTCCCTTGGTGCCTGGGTACTTTTTATCCTGGAACATCTATCCACCAATGAGGATCCTCTTCTACCATTGGTAAGTTCCTTTGAGGACTTCATTTTGGAAATGGGCCCAGACTGGTCACAATTCATACCTTCTCTGATGTGTATTTCTTCTCTAGACTTTGTCCCTAGTCCCTTCTTGGGTCCCTTCTCTTCCCTCCCCTTCTTTTAGCCCTCTTTTATTGATTTATTCCTCAATTAGAATATAAACTTCTTTAGGGTAGGGAAGGCTTTTATTTCTGCTTGTGTTAGTGTCCTTAGTCCTCAGCACATAACAAGCACTTAATGAATATTGGTTGCCTTACCTTTGTGAACTTTAACAGTATCTTTCTAAGGCACAGTGGATAAAATTCCAAGCCTGGAGTCAGAAGATCTAAATTCAAATCCAGCCTCAGACACTAGCTGTGTGTGACCCTGGCCAAGTCACCTATTTGTTCCAATTTCCTCAACTGAAAATGTACTGGAGAAGGAAATAGCAAGCCACTCCACTTTTTTGCCAAGAAAACCCCAAATATGGGTCATGAAGAGTTGCACATCTCTCTATCAATATGAGTCAGCATCCTTTCTTCAGTTTGGTGGTGTTGGTAGTCATTTGTTTTTTGATGAAAATCAATGACATTCCAATGTTTGGAGTCAGGGTAGGATGTGTTCGGCTGTAGCTGATCAGACCAATGTGAGAATGGAAGACAGTACCACATATCAGGCACAAATGATCCTTTTGAACATTTAGAGTAGAAGTGGCTCTAGACTTGAGCAGCTTATGTTTCCTTTGTGCTTCAACAATTCTGCTTTGCTCATGGAGAAAAGTGACTTCTTTGATGTGGACAATGCCATGCTGGGCAGTCCTGTGCCGATGTTTCCCATGTCTCACAGTCAATACTAAAGTTCTTTAGAGATATTCTTTGATAGTGTCCTTACACTGCTTCTTCTGATCATTATGGGAAAGCTTGCCTTTTTAAAGTTCTCCATAAAATAGTCTTTTGGGTAAGCATGCCTCAGCATTCAAATCATGTGGTAAAACCACTGGAATTACAATCTCTGCAATCATTCTTTAATCTATAGCCTTAGAAAAATGGCTCTCGGAGAGGTTCTTACCAATAGTCACACAGCCAGTATCAGAGGAGGTCTGGAACACAGACCTTCCTGATTCTGACACCAATGCTCTATTCACCATGCCACTGCCTCTAGCACCAGAAAGATGGAAAAGCCCAGATAAAATGGTCACGAATCAGCACAGTATCATTTAGTCAAGCTGGGAAACAAACCTAATCCCTTTGCTTCCTAATCCAAGGCATCTGCCTTGATGATCAAATCCTCTTTGCTTTTGCCCTACTTGCTTTATAGGAACTCTAGTCAATTAGGGTAGTATAATTTGTGCCTCAATGCCAAATCTGACTAAATCAGATCTATTAACTTGGGCAAAACCTCCTGTTTCTTAAGAAGCATCTTTCCAAAGGAATTCCTTTCTCTTAGCTCTCATATTCTGGCCAAGATCCTGACTGACACAAGGGGAAGCTTCCCAATTGCATCTTGTTGTTGGCCAGGAAGTATTTATTCTGGTAAGTGTAGTTGTCTATGGTTGGAGGTTTGAAGCTGGCATTGCTTTCTCCACTAATACTTCAAGGCATTTATTGGAATCCATAGGGGAGAGTAAAAAGGCAAAGACTAGGAGAGAGGACAATCACGGGATTAATAATCATGATAGTTAACATTAAGATAATATTTTCTATCCATCTATCTATCTATGTCTCTCTCTCTCTCTCTCTCTCTCTCTCTCTCTCTCTTTCTCTCTCTCTCTCTCTCTCTCTCTCTCTCTCTCTCTCTCTCTCTCTCTCTCTCTCTCTCTCTCTCTCTCTCTCTCTCTCTCTCTCTCCACCTATCTGTTTGTGTGTGTCTGTCTATCTCATTTAGGCCCCAGAACAACTTTACGAGGTAGGTGCTATAATTATATGTAAAATATAATTTTATAGATGAGGAAGCTGAGAAGAACCTCTTTTATGAGGATAAATTAGAGAAAGAATCTCTGGCTTGCTCATTTGTTTTCAGCCTTGTTGTCCCTTCATGTACACGAGAAGAAAGAAATACCCAGGGGCCTGTTTCATCTGTCTTCCTAGTGAAAGAGTCCAAAGTAACAACACCACAATGAAGTTGGACAGCAAAGAAAGCATTATTTCAGCATTCTAACATGTATAGTTTCTTTCTTGAGTTGGAGCCAACCGAATGTTACTTTTCTTTGGAGGAGGAGTAAAAGGAGAAGAAAAGAAAAGAAATCCAGGTAGATTTAACTATGTCTTGTGTATCCTGCAAATGATTCAACTTCATGGTCTTTTGGATGGTGGAATCACTAGAATTTTATTACTTGAATCAAATTCCACCAGGAATTTAAAGGGAGCCAAGAAAACCTTCACAGCCTGCTCTCTGTGTATACATTCTCTCATCTTAGGCAGGACCAAGTTTCAATGATTTAATGAAAGGCTCTTCATCTACCTTCTACCCTGGCCAAGCTGGAGGAGATTTCCTTCCACCTTTTCAGAGTTCCCAACAAAGGCAGGGGGAAAGTACCAGATCTGATATCTGGTAAGATCTTGCCCTAACTTAAGTCCTTGAATTGTTAGTGAATAGGGAAGGAATTTACAGGCTCCTGTTTTTACCCTCTTTGGAAGAAGAAATGGATCTCTTTTCTTCTTCTCTTTCTGTTTTTTTTTTCCTTTCTCTCCATTCTTCCTTTATATGCTCTTTGGCTCTCCTCTTCCCTTTTCTTTTATTCCTCTACTCTCATTTTGTTCAAATCCCCATCCCTTCTCATTAACCCTAACCCTCCTTCTCTCTCATTTTTCCTCTCCTTCCCATCTTTCCAGGCCCATATAAGACAGTAGGAAAAGAAGTTTCGGTGGTAATATTTGCCCCCTCCTCCCACTAAGAATTTTCTCTTCTCTATCAGCAGCCTTAATTTTACCATAAACACAAATGAATGATTTTAAAGTCCTCACCACAACTCTGATAAAGCAATTCCAATTTGTCATTCTTGCAAGCAGTGTGTGTGGTCCATTTGCTGCTGCAGCCAGGGCATAACAGTACCGAAGCAAAGAAAGCAGCCATAAAAATCTTCATGATGGCGATGGTAGGCTAGGTATGTGTGTGTCTCAGAGACCCTCCAACACCCTCCTACAAACCAGACAAAAAGAGAACTGTTCTTTCCTTCCCTTCCCTGCAGAGGTGAAATGTTAGGTTTCACTTCTCAAATTTTAAGCTCACAGAGGCAGCAGGAAGAAGCAGATCAGTTAGCTAGAGAATTTAAATATTGAACCCTAGAGCAGACTTTGCAGTTTAAGACAACAGGACGATGCCTCATTTGGACCTAGAGAAGCTGGAATATTACTTTTTGGTTCACATTTGAAGCATCATTCAGTGCTACATGATCTCATGCCTCAGGCAGCCTCATATCCTGTACTCCAGGAGCTCCTTCTCTGACTGAAGTAAAAATGGAAACTCTGGAGTAAAAAGAAAAAAAAAACCCTCAAAACTTGCCATATGTTTTCCATTAGTTAGGTTCATCCAAATCTCAGGGCATCTTTAATACTTGGACCATAGGGCTAAGATCTGGTTATAATTTGGCATACTGCCCCTTGGCACTGCATCCCCTGGCGGCAGACTGGCATTTGGGATCTGGAGTCAGACTGTGGCTCTGTTAGCATGTTGCTCTCCTTAGGGTTTCAGTTTCCCACTTAGTATTATTATTTCAGCAGTGAATAGTCTGGCTGCAAGAATAGAGCCTTGTGCTTTGGTCCCTGGGTGGCTGAACCTAGATAGAGTCCTGGGTGAGTTCCATCACTTATTTTGGCTTTAGTAGAATGGTCCAGGTGTGTGTGGCCATCCTCAACCCTACTGGTTGAATTATTCTTGGCTCTATAAAGATCATTAAGGCTACTTCTAATTTCTCTTCAAAGCCAAGATACTAAAATCTTTTCTTCTATCCACAAACCTATAAAAATGCATAACCCTGGAATGTGATTCATTTACTCAGTACCTAAATGTTTTCTCCAGCACAGAAGAGAAATATAGTCACATATCTTATAATGAAGGCAATAGAAAAATGAAAATATTTTATCTTTTAAAAGATGATTTGGGCTTCTCCAGTCCAAGTTTCCATGTAGAAATTTCTAGGACATAGGATGCCCATCAATTGGGGAATGGCTGAACAAATTGTGGTATATGTTGGTGATGGAATATTATTGTGCAAAAAGGAATAATAAAGTGGAGGAATTCCATGGAGACTGGAACAACCTCCAGGAAGTGATGCAGAGCGAAAGGACCAGAACCAGGAAAACATTATACACAGAGACTGATACACTGTGGTAGAATCGAAGGTGATGGACTTCTCCATTAGTATCAATGCAGTGTCCCTGAACAATCTGCAGGGATCTAAAAAATACTATCCACAAGCAGAGGATAAACTGTGGGAGTAAAAACACCGATGAAAAGCAACTGCTTGACTTCAGGGTTGGAGGGGATATGACTGAGGAGAGACTCTAAATGAACACTCTAATGCAAATACCAACAACAGGAAAATGGGTTTGAGTCAAGAACACATGTGATAACCAGTGGAATCGTGCGTCGGCTATGGGAGAGGGAAAGGTGGTGGGAGGGGGGGAAGGGAGGAAAAGAAAATGATCTTTGTTTCCAGTGAATAATGTTTGGAAATGACCAAATAAAATAATGTTTAAAATTAAAAAAAAATTCTAGGACATAGGGCAGAGCTGGCAATAATTGATGGCATCCCATAGTCAGTTGGGAATGCTCAGACTTTATTTTTTCTTCCACCTCTAAACCTGATTTCTGTCCATCCTGCTTTGCAGTTTGGCTGGGTGATCTTTGGGACATGCTTGCATCCAACCATTAAATCAAATTATGGGCATATGGTCTTCAAGAATTTTTGTTTTAATTTTCAGCAGAACCACCAGCTTACAAAGGAGTCCTCCAAGTTTTGCATCAGTAGACAAACTAATGTCCACTAGAAGTATGAATTTGCTTCTTTGGATTTGATTGCTGCTGTCTAATAACTATCATCACTTAATAATTTAACCCAGGTCTATAATATCTGGCCTGAATCTTAACAGGGCAGTTTTCTGCTTCAGTTTTACTGAATACAGGTACAGAAAAAGAGAAAGATGGTTACACTTGGCTATGAAATATGAAATATATACCAAGTAAAGGAAAAAAGTGGGGGCTATGAATCTATCTGATCAATTTCCCAGTGACAATATGAACAACCAACTGTAGTGTCCTGGGTGAGCTCCAATCCTTAGTTTGATTTTAGCAGAATGGTCCAGGTGTGTGTGGCCCTTTTCATCTCTGCTGGTTGAATTATTCTTGGCACTGTAAAGATCATTAAGGCTGCTTCTAATTTCCCTTTAAAGTCAAGATACTAGAATTATTAGATTAAAGTAAAAGACATTTCTTGAGGAATGGAAGGGCATGTCTGGTTTGAGAGGACTGGAATATATTGACAATAAATTTCCTACAGTGAAATGACAGGAATAGAAACACAAATGGTTATGCTTCACCCTTTGATCCTCCTCTATAGAAGAAAAACAAATTATGGAGATTCTCTCTCAGTGAAGCAGTAATAGGCTGAAAGAAAGATCTTGAGGAGTTCAATTTAGGAGTGTGTGGTAGCAAAGAACTGAAACAATTTTTATACAAAGTGAGAAGGTGGAACCTAGTTTGTTGGTTCTGATCTTGAATTCTCCACCCAGGGATGAATGTCATCTTCTACTTGAAATGAACATGTAGACTCTGCTAGAGTCCTGGCTTGTTTGAAGTGGATTTAAAATAGTTCACTCATTCATTAAAGCTGGTCCTTGTGAACTCCCTTGCTTCTGTACTTCCTGTAGTGGGGGCTAGACCCAGGGGTCTGTTAAAGAGCTAATCCTCTGAGGCTGTGAACCAAGAGGAACTCTTTGAAGAATTCTCTGGACTTGGAGGAGAACTCACAAGCCAATCTATTCCTGAAAAAAAAAAAACAAAAAAAACACCTCTACCATATACCTGATGAGTGATCATCTAGCTTTTACTTGAGGACCTCAAGTCAAGGGGAACACATTATCTCTGAATACATCCAGTTACCCTTTCAAATAACTGTAAACATAATTGTTTCATGACATCAATCCTAAATAAGCCTCTTCTTAACCTCTGTTCTTAGAAGCTTGTTTTTCCTACTAGGGCTGAGAACAATAGAATCCCATTTCCCTCCCTTTCCTACAATTTTCCCTTTGTGACTTCATCTAATCCTAAAGATTCAATTGTTCTTCTCTATATTGATGATCCCCAAATCTATCTATCTATCTATCTATCTATTTATCTATCTATCTATCTATCTATGCCTTATTTCTCACAGCTACAATTCCATATAATGAACTGCTAATTGAACAATTTCAAATGATGTGATGGAGGTAAACATGTCCAAAACAAAATTTGTTAGCTTTCCTCCCAAACCCAATTTCCTTCCAAATTTCCTTATTACTATTAAGGTCACAACCATCCTTCTAGTCACCAAGGTTCACAAACTCCATTCCTCTTATTTCCTTTTCCTACATATCTAATCAGTTGTGAATGAATGTCATTTCTATCTCCTCAAGATCTCTGGCATATATCCCATTCTCTCTACTTAAACATCTACCACTTTGGTTTAAGTTTTCATATCATCATCATTATCTCTCTTTCTCTTTTACTCTCTCTCTCTCTCTCTCTCTCTCTCTCTCTCTCTCTCTCTCTCTCTCTCTCTCTCTTAAAAAAAAAAAAACAAAACCCTGATCCTCCAGAGGACTTCCAGGTTAACATGGCTGCAATCTAGATGTGAATCGCTTCCTCTCCCCAGCACCAAACGAAATAGACTACCTCAAAAGAGCATAAAAATCACCTTTGGAAGAACAGAGGGACTCTCCAGTACCCCACAGAAATGAAGGTATGTGGGGCTGGAACATTTCCACACTATAAGGAGGAGGAAAAGCTTGCACAAAAATGTGAACTGAGCCACCCCTCTCCCCCCATCCCCCACCAAACCAGAGTAAGGTATCAGAGCGCTCACTGGGACAGCGATTGAGTGAGGAGAGTCTCTGTCTGGGGGAGCACACCAGGGTCCTTGGGATCTAACGACTGCAAGGAAACAACCTCTCAGGGCGGTTTCACAGGAAAATCCTGTGCTGATCAAAGGGGAGGCCATGCTGAGAGGCTGCGCTGAGCAAAGGGGTGGCTGTGCTGAGAGGCTGCGCTGAGCAAAGGGGCGGCTGTGCTAAGCAAAGGGACGGCCGTGCTAAGCAAAGGGGCCTGCGCTCTAAGAAACCTAGGAGGCTGGGACGAACTAGTCTGAGACAACCTAAATTCACAGAAAACCCGCCCATATCACCCAGATCCCAGATCAAAAAGGAAAGGGGAATAAAACCACCAAAGGGATGGCTCACATGGCCCAAAATCAAGCCTCCAGGAAGAAAGGGAAAAAAGGTGACTATTGAAAACTTTTATGGCGGGAGTACCCAAGGAAAAGAAGAGAAAGAGGATGAAACCCAAACAAAATCAAAACATGCCTCACAAAATGGAAATTATCCACAAGCTCTGGAAGAACTCAAATTGGAGTTTACTCTAAAGATGGAAACCTTCTGGAAAGAAAAATGGGAGAAAGAGATCAGCAGTCTGATAGAAAAGACTTCACAATTGGAGAAAGAGCTGGAATCATCTAATAGAAGGGCAGACAAAGCTGAAAAGCAAAACCAGTCCCTAATGACCAGAATTAAGCAACTGGAAGACAGTGAGCATTCAAAACAGCAAGAATTAATAAAGCAAAACCAAAAAATTAATGAGTTAGAAGAAAACACAAAATATCTCACTGAAAAGGTCACAGACCTGGAAAAGATGGGAAGAAGAGACAACATGAGAATTATTGGTCTGCCCGAAAAACCAGAGATAAACAAAATCATCGATGCTATACTACAGGAGATTATAGAAGAAAATTGCCCACATGTTCTGGAGCAAGGGGGCAAAATAGAAATAGAAAGGGTTCATAGAACACCCTCTATACTAAATCCCCAAAAGACAACCCCCAGGAATGTAATCGCCAAATTCAAGAGCTTCCAAGAAAAGGAGAAAATCCTACAAGAAGCCAAGAAGAGGAGCTTCAGATAAAGGGGGGGCTCCCATAAGGATCACACATGACTTAGCGGCTAACATACTAAGAGACTGCAAATCATGGAACACGATATTTAGAAAGACAAGAGAGCTGAGTCTCCAACCAAGAATCAACTACCCAGAAAAACTGACTATATACTTCCAGGGGAAAGTATGGGCATTCAACAAAATAGAATATTTCCAGCATTTGCTAAGAAAAGACCAGAACTTAGTGGAAAATTTGATATCCAATCACAGAAAGCAAGAGAAACATGAAAAGGTAAATATGAAAGAAAGGAAAAAGGAGATAAATCTTATCTTTTTCTTTAAGTCAAATTCTCTTCTATAAGGACTACTTTTACATCAAATTATATATATTAATATGTGGGGAAAATGTATTGTGTAACTCTCAAAAATTGTATGCACCATAAGAGTAGTTAGAAGAATCATGTATAGGGAAAGATTGGGGCATCAAGACGATTTGGTGAAAGGGGGGGCAAAGAAAGGAAAAGGGGGGGGAAGCGTTGACAATACTAAGACTTACTTCAAGAAATGGGGGGGGGACTAAATAGAATAACCTTTCCCATACAAAGATACACATGGGAAGGGGAGGGGAAGACCTCTCATATGAGAAGGAGAGGAAGAGAGTGTGAAGTGGTATTACTTAAACCTTACTCTCAGTGAAATCAACTCTGAGAGGGAAGAACATCTAGATCCAGTGGGATCCTGAATTCTATCTTATCCATTGGGGCAAGAAAGAAAGGAAAATTAAGGAGGGGGAGGGGGGAGGGAGTATAAAAAGGGAGGGAAGGAGAGGGCGGAGGGGAAGGGAGCATAAAAATGGAAGGGCTAGAAAGGGAAGCATATCAAGGGAGGGGACTAGGGGGACTGACTTAAAGTAAATCACTGGTTCAAAAGGATATAGCTAGGAAAGAAAGGTCAGAACTAGGAGAAGATATCAAAATGCAAGCGAATCCACAAATGACAATCATAACTTTGAACGTGAATGGGATGAACTCACCCATAAAACGTAGACAAATAGCAGATTGGATTAGAACCCCAAACCCTACCATTTGTTGTCTTCAAGAAACACATATGAGGCGGGTTGACACTCACAAGGTTAGAATTAAAGGTTGGAGTAAGACCTTTTGGGCCTCAACTGATAGAAAGAAGGCAGGAGTTGCAATCATGATATCTGACAAAGCCAAAGCACAAATAGACCTGATCAAAAGGGATAGGGAAGGTAAATATATTCTGTTAAAAGGGAATATAGACAATGAGGAAATATCACTAATCAACATGTATGCACCAAACAGAATAGCATCCAAATTTCTAATGTAGAAACTAGGAGAATTGAAGGAGGAAATAGAAAAATCATATTAGTGGGAGACTTGAACCAACCACTATCAAATTTAGATAAATCAAACCAAAAAATAAATAAGAAAGAGGTAAAAGAGGTAAATGAAATCTTAGAAAAAATAGAGTTAATAGACATATGGAGAAAATAAATAGGGACAAAAAGGAATACACCTTCTTCTCAGCACCACATGGCACATTCACAAAAATAGATCATACACTAGGTCACAGAAACATAGCACTCAAATGCAGAAAAGCAGAAATAATAAATGCAACCTTTTCAGATCATAAAGCAATAAAAATATTGATCAGTATGGGTACATGGAGAGCCAAATCAAAAATTAATTGGAAATTAAATAATATGATACTCCAAAATTGGTTAGTTAAAGAAGAAATTATAGAAACAATTAATAATTTCATTGAGGAAAATGACAATGGTAAGACATCCTTTCAAACCTTATGGGATGCAGCCAAAGCAGTACTTAGAGGAAAATTCATATCCCTGAATGCATATATTAACAAATTAGGGAGGGCAGAGATCAATGAATTAGAAATGCAAATTAAAAAACTTGAGAAGAACAAATTAAAACCCCCCAGAAGAAAACCAAACTAGAGTTCCTAAAAATTAAGGGAGAAATTAATAAAATCAAAAGTGATAGAACTATTGCACTAATAAACAAGACTAGAAGCTCGTACTTTGAAAAAACAGACAAAATAGACAAAGTACTGATCAATCTAATTAAAAAAAGGAAAGAAGAAAGGCAAATTAACAGCATCAAGGATGAAAAAAAATGACCTCACCTCCAATGAAGAGGAAATTAAGGCAATCATTAAAAACTACTTTGCCCAACTATATGGCAATAAATATACCAACCAAGGTGATATGATTGAATATTTAAAAAAATATAAATTGCCTAGACTAACAGAAGAAGAAATAGATTTCTTAAATAATCCTATATCAGAAAAAGAAATCCAACAGGCCATCAAAAATTTCCTAAGAAAAAATCCCCAGGGCCTGATGGATTCACCAGTTAGTTAGTAGTAGTCTCTCGGTAACGGAGGATGAAGATTGTCTTTGTGCGTTTTCATCTATGGTGTATAGATGTGTGTGCACAAAGACACTTGTACATGGAGATTTAAGTGGAAAAGTTGTTGTGCAGAGACAGTCCCACTCTCTCAGCTTTGGAAGCCTAGGTCCAGTGGCATGAAAAATCATTACACCTGGAGACTTCCTCAGCTGCATTGGATGGCCATGTTGTCCTTTGTGCTCCAACATGCCCTAAGCACGCCACAGTGCTTTGCTGCGTCGCCATCTCAGCCGTTGAACCTTCTTATTGGTTTCTTCCATCTGTTCAGCCGAAGCAGTCTTCACATGTTGGGTGAGCAAAGCCCTGGTTCACCAGGGGTCAATGACCCAATGGCTACCCTCACAAGGTTTAGCTGGCCTGTCAAAGCCTTTGCCCAGGGTGTGGCCACTGCTGCATGCTAGCAGCTACTGGGAGCCACAAGTGAGAGCTCGGTGTCAAGTGAGGGTCAGAGGCTGGAGAGCTGCCCTAAGAGGGCACGACAAGCCCTCCATACCAGAGATACTACCCCTCCCTGAGCACCCCATACACCCCGGATTCACCAGTGAATTCTATCAAACATTCAAAGAACAGCTAACCCCAATACTATACAAACTATTTGACATAATAAGCAAAGAGGGAGTTCTACCAAATTCCTTTTATGACACAAACATGGTTCTGATCCCAAAGCCAGGCAGGCCAAAAACAGAGAAAGAAAACTATAGACCAATCTCCCTAATGAATATAGATGCAAAAATCTTAAATAGAATGCTAGCAAAAAGACTCCAGGAAGTGATCAGAAGAGTCATTCACCATGATCAAGTAGGATTTATAACAGGGATGCAGGGCTGGTTCAATATTAGGAAAACCATCCACATAATTGACCACATCAACAAGCAAACCAACAAAAATCACATGATTATTTTAATAGACACAGGAAAAGCCTTTGATAAAATACAACACCCATTCCTATTAAAAACACTAGAAAGCATAGGAGTAGAACAGTCGTTCCTAAAAATAATAAACAGTATATATCTAAAACCACCAACTAATATCATCTGCAATGGGGATAAACTAGATGCATTCCCAATAAGATCAGGAGTGAAACAAGGATGCCCATTATCACCTCTATTATTTGACATTGTACTAGAAACACTAGCAGTAGCAATTAGAGAAGAAAAAGAAATTGAAGGCATCAAAATAGGCAAGGAGGAGACCAAGTTATCACTCTTTGCAGATGACATGATGGTCTACTTAAAGAATCCTAGAGATTCAACCAAAAAGCTAATCGAAATAATCAACAACTTTAACAAAGTTGCAGGATACAAAATAAACCCACATAAGTCATCAGCATTTCTATATATTTCCAACACAGCTCAGCAGCAAGAACTAGAAAGAGAAATCCCATTCAAAATTACCCTAGACAAAATAAAATACTTAGGAATCTATCTCCCGAAACAAACACAGGAACTATATGAACACAACTACAAAACACTCTCCACACAACTAAAACTAGACTTGAACAATTGGAAGAACATTAACTGTTCATGGGTAGGACGAGGCAATTTAATAAAAATGACCATTCTACCCAAACTCATTTATCTATTTAATGCCATACCCATTGAACTTCCAAAATTTTTTTTTACTGATTTAGAAAAAACCATAACAAAGTTCATTTGGAAGAACAAAAGATCAAGGATATCCAGGGAAACAATGAAAAAAAATACAAAGGAAGGGGGCCTTGCAGTCCCAGATCTCAGACTATATTATAAAGCAGTGGTCATCAAAACAATTTGGTACTGGCTAAGAGACAAAAAGGAGGATCAGTGGAATAGACTTGGGGTAAGTGACCTCAGCAGGACAGTATATGGCACACCCAGAGAACCCAGCTTTTGGGATAAAAATACACTATTTCATAAAAACTGCTGGAAAAATTGGAGGACAGTGTGGGAAAGATTAGGTTTAGATCAACACCTCACACCCTACACCAAGATAAAATCAGAATGGGTGATTGACTTGAACATAAAGAAGGAATCTATAAGAAAATTCGGCGAACACAGAATAGTATATATGTCAGACCTTTGGGAAGGGAAAGATTTTAGACATATATATATATATATATATATATATATATATATATATATAAAAGAATATACCCATCGTATATTCTTTTCCAAGCTAAACCTCTCTAGTCCCTTTGTGCAGTCTTGAATTTGAGACCTTTATCATCCTGGTTGATCTCCTCAGGATGCACTCTACACTATTAATGTCATTCCTAAAACATGACACCTTAAATCGAACATATTAATTCAGATGTGGTTTGACAGGGGCAGAATACAGTGGGTATCATCATCTTCCTAATCTTTGATTTTATACTTTTCTTAGAGAATCTTAAGATTTCATTAGTTTTCTTGGTTGTCATATCATACTCTTGACTTATTACTTTACTTGGCAGAAATTTAGAAAATTAACATATGGTTTATGAGTTATCTCATTTTTTTTCAGATGGGGTAAATAGGATTACCAGGACTAGCTTTTGAATTCCACCTTCAATCTTTCCCAAATTTGGTCTCTCTTGGCATCAAAGGGAGATGTTTCCTTCCCCAGGAAGCTTGATTTGTCCCAGTCATTTGATCCAAAGAACTAGTCTGATTTAATTTCTTTCCCTTCCAAAACAAAATGGCACTATACCAGTGGGAATCAAGAAGAATCAAATGCTAGGAAAAGAACCTAGGACCATGATAATGCTTGGGAACAGAAAGGTGCAGCAATGTGAGAGTCGGCTACTAATCATTTAGCTCTAAGTTGGGCCTGGCCCAAATATGCCAGAATATTGAGAGGCCAAGTAAGAAAGATTTCTCTGGAAGACTAATATAATATCTTTAGTGGAAACGTAAAATGACAATTAGAAAGAAAATTAGGACATTGGAAACACAGTAGGGAGAGAATCTAAATGATGAGTTTGTTGATGGATTCTAATGAGTGGCACCTTTTTATACCTACATTGAACACAGCCAAAGTAAAGGGTCAGAAGCTTTAATAATGAGGTACTTAATATTCAGAAATATAGCCTTCTGACTTTCCTTTAAAGCATTAATGTGCCAGCTCCAATTGTAAGGTTATCGCTGAATAAAGCTAGAGAAAAGCACCTTCTACTTTTCAGACAAGCTGCTCTACCTTCTCTTCACCTGGTCTTTAATTGTGCTAAAAAGCTCAGAGCCCTGAGGTGTCATTTTTTATTAAAAATGCAGATTTTTACCTCATTTATTCTGGCTTATGACATAAAAGCCAATTTCTAACCTTACCAGGTTTTCAGGTTTCTTATCTGTGAAGTCAAAGTTGCAGAAACTTTTCAGGCCCGATAAATACAGTTATGGTACAAAAATCTTGCCTTTTCAGTTTCCACTGGAAGGTGGGGACCTGGATTGAGACGGGATGTTACAAGAAGATCAAAGGAAAGCATCTTCTGTTAGTAGGGAGCTGTAATTCAACAGATATTATTATTACATAGTAGAGAGATTCCTAAGGTATTGAAGGTAGATAGATACAATGTTCAAATAAGAAATTTTTGCTTTCATGGAGTTTATAGTCTCATAGGGGATTACAACATATACAGTTATAAGTAATTGTATTTGCTACTTTCAGGTCTTTCAGTAGTTAGCACAATTTCTGACATATGATAAGTGCTTTTTGGCTGGATGATTGGATTGACTGACTGACAGTTACCTCCTTGTCCATCAATCTGAGCATAATCCTTCCCATATTGAGTATGGCTACTATGGTTACATTTGCATCAGGAAATGGACAATTCCTTGGTTTCCAATGACTGGGGCTATCCTCAAAATGTTCAGAATGGGTCTTAGTAGAATATATTTTTATTTTAGGAGGTGGCTTTTTGTGCCAACCTGTAAATGAAAATGAGAAATTACTCTTGGCTGTTTTGTCTTTTTGCTTTTCCCTTTTAGAGGAAAAGAAGAGACTGGCCAAGATAGCAGGGAAATAGGAAGCAGTATAACCTAGATTTCTCAATAGCTATTCCAAAAGCAAAGCAAGAAGAGTGCTAGACTGAGTAATGTTTGAGAATTCCATGGAGAAAATACAGTGAAACATGTTTCCAACCCATAGATTAAGAAAAGGAGTTCGCTAGTAGTCATGTGTCTGACCACAGATGGTGGTTGAAAATTCAGTGTTGACTTAAGAGAAGACCTGAGGCTAGGTACTGACTGGCACTATATTCCAGGGCAAAAAAAAGTTATAGATCCAGCAGGAATTGGATTAGACTTTACAAGGAGCAAGAGTCAGCTTATAGCTATGTAGCGTAAACCCTCAAACTGGGTTGTGGACACAGAGAGTGATCTTAGAGGGATGCCTACTACTAGACTTGGGACTGGTCTGTGGCTATGCTCCAGGGCAAGGGAAAAGTTGTCTATCTAGCAGATTCAGCTCAAATGTGTCCTGAAGCTGTTTTCTGGGCCAGGATTAAGAACTGAAGTGAGAAGCATTTCTGTGGTTGTTAGAGCAAACTTGCAGATTTAGCCCTAGCTCACACTGAGACCTGAAGTGAGTCATATGGGCAAGGATCTCTGACCAAAGAGGAGCATACTAGTCTGCCAGACTAAACCTACAGAGCCTTCCATCTAGTTGACAGAACCTGGGGTCAGCCACAGTCTACAGATCTCTAACCAGGGGAAAGTCTTCAATTGTATTGCCTATACTTAAATCAGGGTCAGAAGCTTGTATATCTTTGATTAGAAAAGGGGCAGAGTTTCCCCTAAATAATACCTCTCAGAGAGAGTTAGAATTTTTTTAAGTTCCTGACCTGAGCCACATTTGAGATCTTTGAAGAACTTAATACTTAATACCTAGAGAAAGTAGCAGAAGGACCCAGGAGAAATATAAAATAGAACACAAAACCAAACAAGGTCCTGTGGGTTCCTCCAGAAGTATGTAGAGCCCCACCTCAATACAAAGCCCCAAATCAGGAAATAAGACTGGAAAATGAGTAAAGAAACAAAAAAAGATTCCCAAGGTAAAGAACTTATGGCATTTTTGTTGTTCAATCATGTCTTTTCCTGACCCCATTTTGGTGTCTTTTTGTTAGAGATAATGGAATGGCTTGTCATTTGGTTCTCCAGTTCATTTCACAGATAAAGAACAGGCAAAGAGCATCAAATGATTTGACAAGTAAGTGTCTGAGGCTGGATTTGAACTCATGGTGTTAGGGATACCCAAAACACAAACTCAAATGAAAAAACAAGTAACTGCAAAACATCTGTAAGCAACATTTCAACACCTCAAAGAAAAACACCACAAATTAGAAACAAATTCAATTAAAATTCTGGGAAGAAATGAACTAAGAGTTTCTTTTAAAAGAGGTAAATATGGTATTATAGATGAGAATATTGAAGCAAAGAATTAAAAAAGAAATGAGAACTTTGTAAGGAAGATTTGAAAATAAAATTTACAGTTCAGGATAAGACACAAATCCTCATCTAAGTAACAACTCCTTGAAAATTAGGATGGACTAAAAGAAGTTAATGACTCCACAAAATGCCTAGAAACATTATGAGAAAACCAAGAATACCAGAAAAAGTAAGATATGAAATGTTGAAAACAGGTGATCTGAAAACAGATCATGGATAAGATCATACATCAGGGAGAAAATCATTTCACTTTATATCAAAAAAGAGAAAGAGGGTAGGGATGGAGGAATAAAGAGACAGAGAAATTCCTCAAATCTGTTAGAATCCAGTTACCTCTTGAAAGAAAACCTAAAATGAAAATTTCCATGACTGTCAAAGTTAAAAAATAGCTCAAGAATCCATAAAGAATTTCGATCCTGATGAGGCAGTCAGGATGACACAAGATTTAGTCACTACTACCATAACTGCAGTGGGCAGCTTGGAATATAACCCAACTGCAAAAGACGTAGATTTACAAACCAGAATTATGCAGGGGAGGGCTATAAAACTTCAGTGAAATAGAGGACTTTCAGCATTCCTGATGAAAAGACCAGAATTGAGTAGAAATTTTAAAATATACACAGGAGCCACGGGAAACATTAAAAAGGAAATATAAGTATATAATCAGAAGAGACTAGACAAAGATGAAGTGTTTGTGTTCTAATAGAGGGGCATGATTCAAATGGCTTCTCAGAACCCTAATATCATCAAGGGTCATAGAGGAAGTGAATTAAGATAAAAGACCTAGGAGTGATTCTATTGTTTTAAAACTTAAAAAGAACAAAGGAAAGGGAAGGTAAAATGAGTATACCCTTTTGTAGGGAAAACCAGAGTACAGCAGAATGGGTGAGAGTGTCAGGATGCCTATGCATCTCTACAAGGTCTTTTCTTTCTCCTCCCTCTCATGTCATTTGGCAATGGCTGCCTTGGCAGAACTATATGAGAGTTAAATATGCTTGCCAATATGAGGTGGGAGTGAAGGCAGGGGAAAATATGATAGGGATTCATTCCAAGCAAAAGGAACAACCTAAGCAAAGTCATAGAGGTGAGAAAGTACAAGGTATGAGGAATAGTGTATGGTTTACTTTAGCTATAGTGAATTTTCAATGTTAACACTATATAACAGAAATCTAACTTTAGAAGTTACTATAAGATTAAAAAAAATATTAACTAGGATGCACAACAGTGCTAAATTTAAGCCCATAATAAAAGAAGATAGATCTATTTGGATTTCATGGAGTCATAAGCAATATATGTTATTTGTGTATTTATATTACATTAATATTATGCTATACATATTTATATATTTAATTGTGACTTTCCATCTTCTCTTGATTTGTACATTTTTCCTCTGCTAGTGATCTTTTCAGAATATCATTCATTCATTCAAACATTTATTGAATTCCCACTATTTTTTATACTTTTAGTATTACAAAAGAAAATACAGTTCCCGTTCTCAAGAGATGAAAATCTACTTGGAGAAAAGAGACTTATTTATACAAAATAACTTTTAAACCATATAAACCAGTATATTTATAATCAAGTGTGGTACACACTATAAGCTTAAATGTGTGCTACAGGTTATAAATATGATAGGAATTCAGAAAAGGGAATTATTATAGTTTGAGGTAACTGTAAAAACTATTTTGAAGAGTAAAATTTGGATTAGCAAAGAGAGAAACAAGAAGGTATTGGGGGCAGAGAACTATGTGAGAAGATGTTTTGACTAGAGCTATTTATTTTGAGGAGTAGTCAGAAAAAAGAATTGATAGGTAATGAAATGCTTATTGATGAAAAACCTTGAGTACTAGGGTAATTTCAACTGATTACACAATGCATAGATTTGTAACTAGGACAAGGTAACTGGAGCTTTGCTGACATCCAAGGGTTGTGCTTCTCCACATTGGTCTTCCACCTCTCTTTTTCATTCCTCATGATTCTCCATGGCCTTATTGTTTCTTTCCCCTTACCTGGATCTAAGATGCTATCCCTAGTATCTCTTCACTATGACCACCCCCATCCCCTTCAATGTTTTCTTACTAACTACTTGTTCTTTCTAGATTCAGTCTTCAACCTGGTGGGTGGGACTCTTTAGCCATGTAATATGAGTACAGACAAGACTTTCTATAAGATAAATGGCTCTGTCTCCCAGAATGACTCCACTTGGTCCAGGCTGGGCATGGCATCTCATCCCCCAATTGAATTTGACATGGGTACAAGAATTTCTAATTCTTATCTCTACCTATGGGTAGTCATTTATGGGTCCTTTGTTAGGGAAACTGTATTATGAAAGTAGTGTTTCAGGATCCTTAATCATACTATAGGGAATAAAATGGGCTAATGTGAGGAGATTAATTAGGATATGAAAATAGCTATTTAACAGTGGAAAAAACTAAGGCCCTATTCACTGTGATGCCATTGGTTCTGTAAAAGAAATATAGTTTTTGCTTCTTGTTAATATTTTTTTCACTTCTGGCTATAGGTCTTGTGTAATTACTTTAAGGTTGTTAGATCATACCACCAAAAATATCATGGGTGCTTCTAATAAAGGAAGTCTTATTTAGGTGAGTTTCCTTTACTGACTTTGCTAACATGCTGAATCCAGAATTCTATGCTTAGTGTAATTTTTGTATTGTCTACAAATTTTAATTTGACTATTGGTACTCAACATATGAAAACCTTGACTAGTGATTAATAAAAAGCTGAATCATAACAATTTTGAGGTTCTTGATAGAAATTAAATAACAAAAACATCAAAGAAAGATATTATTTCTAAATGGAAGGATAGCTCTCAGCTACTCCCTAGAGAGGCAAAGAAATGGACGAAATGAATTTATTGTATGCCCATAGGCAATAAGAAATTTCATTTTGGTTCATTTTGGTTATCTGATGTTATAGTACTGAAAATAAATATTTGAAAAAAGACCACCATAAAATAATCAACATTAACATTATTTGCTGAGGATAAATAGATTGATGAGTTCTAACTCCCAAGTTAGATCATTGCAAACTCTGATACTTAGTAAGTTCAATGCAAAGGTTGGTAAGGTGAGAATAGTAAATAAATATATATGCAAAATCAGAATTCTGGAAGAAAGAAAAAGAGAGACCACAAGTTGGGAAACTACATAGACCTTCACATCTTTCTCTGAAAAAATAAAAAAGCATTGGAAAGTTCTAGACATTTCATGTACCAAATAATACTTCCAAAAGTGAAATTATATTTTTAGAAGAAAAGACTTATTATTGCTATGGAAGCTATGTCTGGATCAGTTGTCTGTGTACAACCAAACCATTGACTTGTCAGAGCAGACACAAGAATTAGTAAAAAAAAAAAGCAAGAAGAAAGAATATTATAAGAAAAAATGAGGAAATTGAAACATCTCAATCCCCAACTATTTAAAGAAGTAACTGACAATTAAAAATATGAAATAGACAATAGAAATAATGTTGACACTAACTATTAGTAATTTTATATAGAAAGTTAACCAATGTAAAATTTATTGCTCCAACAAGAAGACCAAAAGTACCCTGAAAATACATTATTTAGCAGGCATTAGATTTACTTGTCAAGCAGAAAGAAATTGTGGCTAAAGGCAACACTGGCTTAGAACATAAACTCATTTGTAAAATCTTATGAGGAGAAATGATAGATGATTATGAGTAATATCTCATAAAGCAAAGAGAGATAGTGGAAATCCAAATCAATTCACACAAAGTTTAGAAAGCTGTGAAATACAATAGTAAACACTTATTAAGCACATACTACATGCCAGGCACTACACTAGGCATTAGGGATATAAATAAGAAAAAGAATGACAGTCTCTGCTGACAAGGAGCTTACAATCTGATGGGGAAAGACAACATTTTTGTATAAAAGAGGCTGAAAAGGAAAAAGGAGTCCAGAGGGTACCCAGAGTAGGGGGAATAATGATGATGGTGGAGTCAAAACCAAGCAGAGCAGCTGGTGACAAATGAAGAGATGGCTGGAATTTTGACTTCTCTATAGAGAGACAATGGAAAGAATTTTTTGCTTCATCTTCCAGCCCTCCAATCAGAGTGGCAGAAGTAACTGAGACTACTGATGTGGTTCCATCTCAGAAAACAGAAACAAAGGAAGGCCACATCAATTCAAAGAAAGTTTAGCAAGCTATCCAACTAAACAAAGTAATACCAAGGTACACACAAGGACAAAAACTGTAAGACTCTCAACAGAGAAAAATAGAAACAATTTGCAAAGATTACTATAACAAATAGTTTTCATTATAAACAACAGTGAAATAATCAAATTTGGACCCTCCATCAGTTTCAGATATGCAGAAATCAAACCAAAGGGAATAAAGACAGGAAAACCAGCTAGAATGGACCTGGTGTATAGAAGAGATCTGTGTGATAGGAGACATAATTATGAGGGCCTCGTAGGAAGATATCTGAAAGAGGGGAATATATATGGGAAAAGTCTCAGACTCTATTAATAGCATAAAAATGATCCTGAGAAAATATCAACTATTGGTTTATATGTCTATGCTCCCATCTATCCAAAGTCTTTATTGAGAATTTTATATAAATTAAAGCATCATCATCATCATCATCATCATAGCTAGCACTCATATCCTACTTTACTGTTTACAAAGCTTTTTATTTTCTCATTTTATGATCTCATTTTGACCTGAATGCAACCTTGGGAGGTAGGTACTATCCTTATCCTCATTTTTAATAGAAAACTGAGGCAAATCGAAGTTAAATGACTTGCTCAGGGTCACACATTAGTGTCTAAGTCCATATTTAACTAAAGGTATATAGGAGCAAGGACTTTTATAAGTAATATACAACAATTGACTGCATCATTCATACCATTTCACAATTCTTATATGGGGAATATAATAAGAATATGGGGCTTATTGTTTATTGCTTATGAAAAGTCATTTGATGTGGTAGCTCAAAATGACACCTAAAAGGCTTTTTTTTCCAACAAAAAATTTTAAGGTTTCTTAAAAGATATCACAAAAGGAATAACTGTTTAGTTATTCTCAGAAGAGACATAAAATGGGGTAGTTTGTCACTGGTGTGTAGGGTTGTCAGAGCAGTGTCCAAGTTGACATTTTGCTGCTTTCATCAAGCCTTAAATCATTATAGGGCCCCTGGAAGATATCTATAAACACTCACTTATTAATGTTTTAACATTAATTACATTTCAACATTTTAAAATGTATAAGCCAATGCCACAGTGGTTGACCAAGTGGATAGATGTCTGTTGCCCAGATTATGACATACGATTGAATGGGAATGCTACAGAATTTATTCATTAGTCAGTATATTTAGTTTAGAGTTGAATATTAATGGAAGAGCAAGCTGGGCTGCCTTTAAGAAACTGTAGAATTCTAATGACATAAAGTTTTTCATAGAAATGAAGAATAGTCTTTTTCCTTTCTTTTTTAAACCCTTATCTTCTGTCTTAGAATCAAGATTATGTTATTAGTTCTGAAGCAGAAGAACAGTAAGGACTAGACAATGGACGATGATTTGCCCAAGTTCACACAACTAGGAAATATCTGTGGCCAGATTTGAATCCAGAATCTCTCATCTTCCAGCCTCACTCTCTATCCACTAAGCTACCTAGCTACCTCTACCCATCTTTTTATTACCAGTCATACTAATATTAAATGTCAGTGAGATATGGAATACAACAATCTCTGAAGAACTGAAAATGAAAAACCCACAGTGGTCAATGGAGATGTTGTAGTGGGAGCAGCTATAACATATAATTAATGAAGAAATTAAGAGTAGGAGTAACCTGATGACATCAAGGAAATATATGGAAAAGAATATGGGCTGGTCAGTTGGTAAGGGCAAATTGCTGTCCTGCTACAACACTTCATGGATCAGGAGAAATCCAGGAATGATCCCAGCATGAGAGATGGAACCTTTGTGGTTAATTCATGTGATGAGACTTGAATACAGGATGGGCAAGAATAGATGACAAAAAATCTGCATCAGCAAAATGAACTTTCAGACAGATGCAATAACAGATCCAGTTGAGTATTTGAGTGTAGCTAAGTAAAAGTTTATAGAAGATTGAAAGCCTGCATGATTGGTGGCATTTCTGCCTCATTGTTGGACTCCTTGTAGAAGCAGAAGGGGGCTATACAGACCCAGGTGATGGTCTATATTTTTTTTCTATTTTTTAAATTGCTGTGGACAAATAACACATCATCAAATGATGGCCTATTGGTGATGAAACTCTCCATTACCAGCTGGGCTGGTCCTTAGAAAACAGGCTTAATATGTTGCTGGGCTAATATTTGTAGTCTTTCTGTTATGAAAGAAGCCACCTGAGTATGTCTTCTGTTGTCACAACCTTTGAGAAATCAGTCCCCTCTGCCTTGGAATAGGATTTTGTGGAGTGTATTATAATGGGAAAAAAATTACCCTATCACTTCCCAAATTAGAGACAGTTGAGAATGTATAGCTTCAGTCATTTTTTCAGTTGTGTCCAACTCTTTGTAACTTCATTTGGGGTTTTCTAGGCAAAGATATTGATGTTGTCTGTTATTTGCTTCTCCAGCTCATTTTATAGATGAAGAAACTGAGGCAAACAAGGGTGATTTCTCCAGGGTTTTGCAACTAGTATCTGAGACCAGCTTTGAACTCAGATCTTCCTGACTCCAGATTAGGCACTCTATGTACTCTACCACTTAGCTGTCCATATTAGAATGAAGCTAGTTAAAAAAAAAGCAAAATACCTATTATGGAGTAATCTTAAGCAACATTTCACTTCAATAATTTTCATAGATGGACAGGATTCGTTGTTCTCTCAATAGACAAGCATGCCTGTACATTGTCCATTTTTTCACATGAGCTTTAAATATTCATTCAACTTGAGAGGAGAGATCAGAGATACACTGTTGTTTGTTTTGAAGAGGACCAATGACCAATGGGATGAGTTGGATTTTAGTGAGAGTTGTGTAAAGCCATTAGCTTCACTTTCTCTTCCAGAGTCATCAAAGTCCAATGGCAAGACAAAAATCAGGATGACTGGCAATGACCTAGGATTCAGTCGATGACATCGGCATCTTCAACATCTGACCAAGCTCTAACTGCTCCATAGCACTTGCTTTAGCCTTCTTCATGACCATTGGAACAAATGGCTCTCATCTACCTGTTCCACTAGGAAAAGTCTTCATATGCTTGGGGTAAACATCCCTCTAACTCATCAATAGTTTTGAAGCCTGTTGGTTACCCTCATCCTCACTTAGCCCACCTAGCTAGATGATTTTACAAAAGTGTGACTAATGTACATGCTATAGATTCTTGGATCCACAAATGAGAAATTATATGAATGAGAAACTATGAGAAACTGTAATATTCTTTTCCTGCCCTTACTTCTCCTGTTCGAATAACTAGAGAAAATAAAATGGGCTTATTTCAAACTGTGCATGATGATGGCTGCATTTGGTAAATGAAAAAGATTGAAGATGTAGCAATAAGAAAGGCCTTAGGGGAAGGAGTAACAACAATCAGAAACTCTGGGGAATTTCCTTTTATCTTGCAAAGGGAAAATGCTTTAGTACAGGGATTCTTAACCTGAGGAGGTCTGTGAATTTGCTTTAAAAAAATATTTTGATAACTCTATTTCAATGTAATAGTTTTCCTCTGTAATCCTATGTTACACAATTTTATGCATTTAAAAACAGAATTCAAAGAAAGGGCCCCAAAACTTTCCCAGATTGCTGAAGGGACCTATTGCACATACATATACAAATTAAAAGAACCTCTGGTTTAAAAGATGACCCTGGAGTGCTTGAGTCATTTTGGGCTTTCTGGCAGAGCTACAGAGCTGGAAACACTTTGAGCTGCAAAGGGACATGTAGAGAGTGGGAGAACGCAAAGGGTATCTAGCTGCCTCCTTTCTATTGGCTAGGAACCACTCTGTTGACCAACCAGGACTTGGATGGGAGTGGAGAGGCAGCCCTCTGGTGGTAGTCTATTTATATTTGGAAGGAAAAATGACTGGGGATTTATATACTTTGTTGTTTAATTCTGAACTTGTAATTTTGTTTCTCTTTTAATAATAGTTTCCCCCATGATATTGTAAACTCTGTGCTTCCAAGTGGGTGGTGGTATTGAGAAGGATTGGTTTCCGTGGATTGTTGTGACAAGGAAATCATCTTTAAAAGACTGATATATATTAATTTAAGGTCGCCAAGGAATCAGCTATGTAATTCCTAAATGAAAAACTCAAGTCAGCCGTCAGCCTTTTTTGGAGTTTAATTACAATAGGAGTAAGAAAGGAATTAGAGATAGAGAGAG
The DNA here is from genome assembly GCF_027887165.1 of Monodelphis domestica. Lineage (NCBI taxonomy): Eukaryota > Metazoa > Chordata > Mammalia > Didelphimorphia > Didelphidae > Monodelphis > Monodelphis domestica. Next base: position 197,807,668 of record NC_077229.1, on the reverse strand, counting down.
AGAAAAAGGGAGAGAAGGGAATAGGGCTTAAATACCCCTTCTGTTTAGGCTGGGCCAAAAGGCCCAAGCCCTTAGATAGCTGGGGCAAAGAAAAGAGATCAGTCCCTATTACTCACATGTCCAAAATGGAGAAACAGTCTCAGAGGCCCCCACCTTCAGCTTCCTTCCGAGCAAACCTTCTCAGAGCCCAGGAACCACACCGACCAAAACCTCAACAACCTCCTGAGTCTTCAGCCCCCCTATCTTTAAGGAAACCCTCCAAGTTGCCTCCCCTCAGTCCTCACATCTACCAATCACTGTTCATCAATTTCCCTGTCAATGGAGGCTCTAGCTTAACCCAGGACCGCCCAGAGGTTTCTGGCTTTTGCACATGTCTGTTGAAGGTCATATTTTCAAATGATTAAATCTTTACTCCTTTGCTACAGCCCTTTCTAAATCCTGTTAACTTGAGTAGGGTAGAGATTGGAATAATTAAATTTTGATCTAGGCTGCAGCCCTTACTCAATCCTATTAGGACTGAATAGGGTGGAGATTTATTCCAAGTATCTCCATTGTATCAATTCTAAAATCAATCAAGACTCAAAGAAATTCCTGTTCTATGCTTAAGCATAGGTCAAAGTCCTTTCCATTGTTCAGCAAAGGGTTTCTGTCCTAAAGTAATCTTAAGAAGGGAAGAGAAGGAACCTCCCATGCCAATGGGGTTCCCATTCCAATAGACTATCAGTAAGAAATTTTCCAAGTATGAAATATCCCAATGGTGAAATTTCCAACATTTATAAGTCTAAGGAAATTTGAGGTTTACATTGTTCAGAGTGGCCTGAATATAGGACAGATGGATAGTTCAGCAGATAAGAGTGCTAGATATGGAGTCAGAGACCTGAGTTCAAATTCAGTCTTAAATGAGATAATATTTGTAAAAAGTGCTTATTACTGCACCTGACACAAAGTGAGTGTTACTTAAATGTTATTTATTATTTTTCCTAGCCAAATGAGAGAAATCCCTGGTGAAATACATCTGGGCCCAGAGGCCTCTTTTTTCTTCTTTTTTAAAACTCTTACATCTGTCTTAGAATTGACACTAAGGATGAACTCAAAGACATAAGAGCAGGTAAGGGCCAGACAGTTGGAGTTGAGTGACTTGCCCAGGGTCTCACAACTAGGAAGTATCAGAGGTCAAATTTGAACCCAGGACTCTAGTCTCTATTCAGTGAGGCACCTAGCTACACTCTGGTGGTCTTTTGACTTTAGTATCTAGAGTCAAGTAGTCTAGCATTCAAATCCTATTCTGTGTCCTTTTCAGTTGTGTGACGGTGGACAACTATGAAACACACTTTTCTCATCAGTAGAATGTGGATAACAATATTTGTAGTACTTTCTTCAAGTTCTAATGAGATGATGTATATAAAGTCCTTTGCAAAATTTAAAGTCTTAGGCAAATGTTAGAATTTTTAAATTAAAATTTTATTTAAGTTCTTTGGACATAATGGAAAAAAAGCTAGATGACACATTGAGCTAGGAAGACTTGAGTTCTAATGTGGCCTCAGATGCTTTTAGCTATGTGACCCTGTGCAAGTCATTGACTACTTATTTCAGTTTCTTCATCTGTAAAATGGGGATAGGAGTAGTACCTACTACTCAAGAGCCATTGTTCTGAGAATCAAATAAGATAATATTCATAGAGCACTTAGCACACAATGAATGCTATATAAATGTTAATTAATATTTGTAGTCAGAATCCTGAGGTTCAACTCCTGGCTTTGGCATTTACTAACTTTAGTGTGATCCTGGGGGAGCTAGTCTCTCCAGGTCTCAGTTTCCCTCATCTGCAAAATCAGAATGTTAAATGTGATGGTTTCTAAGTTCCCTTCCATCTCTAACTCCTCTTGTGTTTCTCTGATCCTGTATCATGAGCCAGTATCTTAGACAAGGAATAATCTTGACATAGCCAGGAATGTTTAGGGTTCAGTCTTATTTCTTTCAAAGCATTCTTGGCAGCTGTCTCCCACCAAGTCTAATGGCATTTGTTAACATGGAAGCAGCATTCTGAGCATGCAAGAAATAACAAAGGATGCAAATGGTAGATGAAAGTAGAAATTATTACTTCCCCTCTCACAATGATTGCCAAGCACCAAAATTAGCTTCCCACAGAGCTCTGTAGTTTCTTCATCTTCCAAGCTGTGAACTTGTCAGAGGAGGGGGAAGGGCTTAAATGTTCTACCGGAGTCTGATAAGTTTTTGTGTACTGTGAAAATATGCAGCTGCAGTGACATGTCTTGACAAATTACTGTCCAAGTGTTAGACATGAATCTGTCAGAAAATATTTAAATAAACTAATATCTGTAGTGAAGTATAAACTGCTTAAATGCAAACATTTCCTCCTTTATTGAAAAGGCAAAGAGATTCTGGCCTGGTCATCTTCCAGTGTCCAAATACCCTCTCAGAAAGAGATTTCAAGTTATTAGCAAATATGAAGGACTTATGCAAGGAGGAAAACACTTTGATAATTTGATGAATTGGTGGTGCTCCACCCACTGGTAGAGATTGCAACTCACTCATACTTTGTCATCTTGGAAGATCATAGATCCACCAATACATCCTCCATAGACAATCTACTCAATGTATTGAAGGTTTCCTCATGTTATTTTATCATTTCATGGATATATAAGCACAACACAGGCCTATTTACCTTTTAATCCTCAGCCTTGTAATATAACCCTTTCTGGTCATACATTTTCTTTAAAACAATATTTTTGTTAATATTTTTGGGTTTTACATCATCTGAATTTTTCCTAACATCCTCAAAAAGTCATCCCATAACAAATATTATTTTTAAAGAGAAGAAAAAGAGGAAGAAGTAGGAAAAAAGTCATTGTACAAAATCTGTCTTTCTTGAAATCTTTTATGCAACTTCTTACACCCAAGTCATTGTAGGTAATTGTGGGGCAGTCTACTTATTTATATCATGCCCCTCTCAATTGCTTTTTGGGTCATTCATAATTTTGATTCTTCAGAGTTTGTAGTATTCAGTGATTCAATTAAGTAATAACTTATGAAATATTTACCATGTTCAAAGGACTTTGGTAATTCTGGAGAATCAAAGACACAATAGAATTGGGTCAGCTAGGTGGCTCAGTGGGTAAAGTTCCAAGCCTGGAGATGGACGGTCTTGTGTTCAAATATGACCTCAGTCACTTCCTAGATGTGTGACCCAGGACAAACCACTTAATCCCAATAGCCTAGCCCTTATTGTGCTTCCGTTTTGGAACTGACACTAATATACACTATAGTATAGTATAAGATAGTATAGTGTAGGACAGGACAGGATAGGATAGGATAGGATAGGATAGGATAGGATAGGATAGGATAGGATAAGATAATAGTATGTGCTATTAAGTATAGGTTCCAAGGCAGAAGAATGGTTGAAGTCATGGTCAAGTGATAGGTTCTCAGTGGAGAGATACTGATCATGAGCCTTTATATCTTTTCCATTTTCAGAATATGAAGCATGGATTTATGGGCAAGAAGGCTCCTTGCCCAAACATCAGCAAATATGGTGAAAAAGCTGTGGGCATTCTTGGAAGTGTTGGGAGTTCACACTAGAAATTCTGCATTTTGACTCTACTGAAATTTATGCTCAGGCCTCTTTGTTTCTAGTATGTTCATCAAAGTGTAACCTAAAATGCTTAAGCTATCAGTATCCTTGGATATATTTAGAGACTTTTAAATTCCAACCACAACTAATATGTTCTTAAGTAAGGCTCTACTTTACTCAAAATGGATCCTAGAAGGAGATTCATATCCAGGGAATATCCAGGGAATTCTCCCACAATACCATGCTTTTTTTTTTTTTTTGGTCCTGTGAAGACAGGATATTTTTAGCTAATCAAATCAAGGACTCTACCTTGACACTAAGATGTACCTTGACACTACTTGTCAAGTACCTCTACTTGACACTAAGAGAGTTCACAAGATACTTGCTAAGGTGGGTGACAACTCAGTGCTAGGCAAATTGAAAGATTGCGATTGGTTCTTACAAAGTGAGGAAGGGACAGGAAGTGATGGACTATAAAAAGTCCTGAACTTCCTGTCCAAGGGACTTCTCCTTTAAACTTCTTCTCCTTTGGAGTTCATCTTTGGGCTCTCTGTGTTGGTGAGCTGGACTGAAGGAGAAGACTCTTTCCTTGCATCCTATGATGGCTTGCTGGGTAAGTAACTGGCCTTCCTTTCCTGGCTTCTGGAGAGACTGGTTCCAGAGAGGCCTTCCTTTCCTAGAGCAGGTTGCATTGGTGAAACCCTTGCTGAAGACACCACTGGGACTCCTGGCTTAAGAGACTACTTCACGTGGAGATCAGGACTTGAGAGTCCATGCTGGGTGGTGAGCTGGACTTCTTTGGACAGAAGTTATAGGGTAACTAGTTGGCAATACTTTCTACTTTTTTCCTACATTTCTCTCTTTTACTGTTTCTCTATTAAACTAAATTGTGGCCAACAGACTTGTGACTTGAGTTAATTTTTAAAATTAGTGAACATAATATTACTTTAGAACTTACAAATTTAGCATAAAAATTTAAATTTAATTTCTTACAATCCCCAGAATTTAGTAAGCACTTGATAAGTGTTTGTTGACTAAATTGAGCAACTTATGGAACTTCCTGATTTGTACTTGAATATGTGCTGTAGTTGTTAATACTTTCTCTTAGGTCTAATAAGGCAATGATGCTTTTTTTTTTTTCTTTTGGGTCAGCCATAAGATTTCATAGGCATAGTGGAGAAACTCAAACTGGGAACTTTTCTACAAATCATAATCTTAGTTTTTGGGCATTGAAAGAATAAATGCCTAGATCAGGGTTTGCCATAGTTTGTCAGAGACAGGTCTCTACTTTATTAAAATTTTAGTTAAAATCATATTTAGCAAATTACTAATGTAAATAGCAAATAAGTAAAACACCAAAGGAAAGAACACCAGTGAGACTGATATTCTAATGCAAAGTAATGAACAGAACATCAGACACCAACAATTAGCAGATGTTGGCCAGGCCTAATTCAGATCAATCTGTGCTTGAGTTGCAGAATTGGAATGAATTGAAGCCCACACAGACCATCTAACAATTCAGAGGACTAGCCTAGTCCACTGGGCAGATATTACTTCTTCTATACTACAGGTGAAAAGACAAGCAACATCACTGAATTCAATGCCAGATGCAAATAAGCAGTGATGTTATTGACAGAACAATATTGCTAGAGGCAAGAGACATAATGCATTAATAACCAATAGTGTTCACAGGGAAAGAATATCAATCCCATCTCACTCCTTACCAGTCATAGAGTCATAGATGTACAGCTGGAAGAGACCTTAGAGGTCATCTAGTCCTCCTTCCCTTTATTTTTCCACAGATGAGTATGCAGGGGGTCAATCATGATAGCAAATGATCCCTCAGGAAAGAAACACATATTTAAAAATCAGAATCTAGAATGGGGAAAAATGAAATGAAAAAGCAAGATAATATCTTAAAATTAGAGTCAGAAGGGAAAAATCAGAAAAAAACCCAACAATGAATCAGTTGGAAAATTTCATCTAAAAAACTCAGAAACTCATGGGACTCAGAGTCCCAAACAGAACCTTTGGTTTAATCCCTGACTTTCTATCTTTTAAACTGTTATTTTCTTTTTGAATTTCTTGCATTCCTATTTTCTACTTTTCTTTCATCTTTCCTACTTGGTTGTTAAACTCCTTTTTGAGTTCCTTGAGAGCTTGTGACCAATTTCCAATTTGTTTTGAAAGTTTGGATGTGTTTGCTTGTTTGTCACTCTCTCCTGTTGCTGCTGTACTCTGCTCTTTTTTCTCCATAGAAGCTATCCAGTGTCAGAGGCTTTCTCTGTTGTATCTTATTTCTTTTGGTACTGGTGGATTGTAGTTCTTGGGTGTTGGTGGTCATTGCTGTGTTAGTTTTATCTTCCCTCCTCAGCCAGAAGTCTGAGTGAATTGGGCAAGCCACTCTTGATATAGTGAGCTACAGAGTGGTTTTTGCCCTGGGGCTATGTTTGCAGTCTCCATGGCATCTGCTGTGGGCAACCTATCTCTGCTCCATCTCTGCTCCAGAGTCCTGCACTCCTCAGTCTTGGGCCCCAAGTCTTGCTGCCAAGGCCTTGCACTGCCCTCAGGGGTAAGACTGTGGTGCCCTCAGCCAGCCTCTGAGAATTTAGAGATTACCCTGGCTCTTGCTCTGACTCTGGCATGGTAGATGGTGTAGGGGAGGAAGGGGTGCTTAGCTCGCGCTTTAGTGGGTGTAATTTTACCCCCTTATAACATGGAAATGCCCAAACCCTGCCTAGCTTCAAGGCTGCGCCCCTTGGCAGAGCCTCTTCCCTCAGCTGATTTTGATTTTTGTCCTTTTGTGACACTTTGCTTGGTCGGTAGTAGGGAAAGCCATAAAGTTCCTTCTGCTTTGTGGCCATCGTAGCCTGGAAGCTAATCCCTGTCTTCACCTTACAGAAAGACACAGTTTCCCCATGTTCATTATCTAGGCAGAGAATTTACTTAGAATAGTATTAAAATAAATGTTTGTTATTGCCTCTATTATTTATGCCAAGTATAGCTTGGTGGTGTTGTTGAAAGACTTTTAAACCAAAGATTGTGTTTCTAAAGCAACTGTCATGCAGTGAATATTCTCAAATTTATATTGTGGAGGAAAGATTTATTTGAGTGCAATACTCAGAGCAGTCACCAGTTAGTGCTCTTTGAGTTGCTTGCATTGTCCTTGCTGGGTATTTTCGTGCATGTGAGAGAGATCTTTCTCTATCTCCCCTGGGCATAAGAGAACACCCAGTCTACATATGCCTAGGCACCTGCCTTCTACAACAAGCCCATATTACAGTGGCATTGAAGAAGCATTGGTTAATTCATCAGTAACTAAGACCCAGGCAGTGAGGAGACACAATGGATAGAGTGCTGGGCTTGGAATCAGGAAGACTGAACTTCATGGGTTCAAATCTGGCCCCAGACACTCACTAGCTGTGGGACTTTGGACAAACCACTTAACCCTGGTTGCTTCTGTTCCTCATCTATAAAATGAGCTGGAGAAGGAAGTGGCAAACTCTTCTAGTATCTTTGCCAAAAAACCAAACCACACCCAAGTGAACTTACAAAAACATGGGCATGACTGAAATGTCTGAACAACAACAACAAAGCTGTATCCTAGTTTAATTCAATAGGGTTACTCAAAGTATTAATATATGAACTTTTCTATCTGGAGTTAGCTCTTGGGCTTCATTCATGAAATATTTTGTTATCTAAGGTCACTTCTCAATTCATTCATGACTTCAGCATGTGATGATCACATAGGTTTTAATAACATGTAAACAAACATAAATGAAATATATGCAACTGCTACACAGTACCTATTCCCTCTGAGATCTTCCATATGGATAGGAAATGCTCCCCATCCATTCCAATCCAGCGGACATAAAGACGGGATCAAGGATGTTATTCCATTCTCAATCTCTACCCCGAGGTCATAGAATCCTAGCTCTAGAATGGGAAAGGGTCTTAAAGGCAATCTAGAGCACTGCTCTTCTTTCATAGAGGAGGAAACTGAGGCCTCCCAAGAAGTAAAGTGAGTTGTGTAAGGTCACACAGGGATTGCTTGGCAGAGCCAAGACTCCAATTACAGTCCTCTGGCTCCAGTGCTCTTTCTGGTAAACCATGAAAGGTTGTTTTTGCTGTTCAGTTGTTTCCCTCATGTTTAACTCTTTGTGACCCATTTGGGGTTTTCTGGGAAAAGATACTGAACTGGTTTGCCTTTTCCTTCTCTAGTTCATTTTATAGATGAGGAAACTGAGGTGACTGGGGTAAGTGACTTGCCCAGGGTCACACTACTATTGAGTGTCTGAGGCTAGATTTGAACTCAGAAAGATAAGTCTTCTTGATTCCAAGCCTGGTGTTGTTCTATTCATTGTGCCCCCTGTACCATGAAATAAGAGGAAGATATTACTCACCCCCACAGTTCACCAGGAAGTCATTTTAGCATCCATAGTCGTTATTGGTTCTAGGAGAAGTGGTTCTGATTGGAGTGTTTCCTGATTGAAGGGACTTCCAACTCCTCTTCCCCCATCACCTTGCTCTCATGGCACCAAAGTTTCTTGTGGTGGTATCTGTGCCTTTTCATAGGGTCACTTGTCCCCCTAACCACTGCAGTTTAACATGTATGTCTGAATGGAGAGGTCACAGGAAGGGAGATAGAAAGCAAACAACATATTGACACCATCCCTTTATCCCCTTGCCTGAGACAACACTTTAGTTATGCTGGTTTCTTATCTTCCTTCTATCTTAGAGTTAGGGCAGTCACATTTCTGGTGCTGAATCTCACAAATTTGCCTCCATTTGTCTCCTCTGTATAAAATTTCCTATACCTTAGAGATGAAAAAGATGATGCAGAGGCATTGAGTTATGCTAATATGTCTTTTGGGTTACAGTGACAATCTGGACAGACTGGCTCAGTTTGCAACTCTGTCTCTTAGAGACCAGTCTGTCCAAAGTATTACCCAGGAACACTTCTTATTACCTTATGCCAGGTTGGTCTGCCAGGTGGTTTCCCAGGAGCCCCCAGCTAAACTGCATCATTTCAAGTTGTGTTGCAGAGTCCCTAAAGTCTTCCTTCTCCTCATTTTGCTTACAGGCATTTCCCTCTAGCTCATCACCCAGCAACTGGCTAGGCAAAAGGGACATCTGTTAGCCTCATGCTAAATGTATTAATCTTATACTAATTTGGTAACATCTAGAATTCTATAGCCTATATCCTTCACCTTGATTCAATAAGCCCCCATATGTTTATAAAAAGAAAAATTATGTTTTTTTCTGAGATTTCAAAATTTTCCATATACAACAACACATTTTTACCTTCCATCTTAGAATCAATATCAAGAATTGATTCAAAGGAGAAGAGAGGTAAGGGCTAGGCAATTGGGGTTAAGTGACTTGCCCAGATTCCCATAGCTAAGAAGTATCTGAGGTTGGATTTGTACCTAGGATCTTCCATCTCCCTGCCTGGCTCTCTCTCTATCCCCTGAGCCACATAGCTGCCCCCATCTACTTCTCATGTAGCTTTGAATCGGCTGTTTAGCCTGTTTGAGGCAAAGTTGCTTCCAGGTCATTAGGTAATAATATTGAAATTGGGGAAGGCTAAATCACTACAAAATCTCATTAGGTGAAAGGTATTGGCTTCAATTTTAGATCTTTCCTCCACAGCATAAATCTGAGAATACACTATCCACTGATGACAAGTATTTTGGAAACATAATCTTAGGTTAAGTAATCTTTTAGCAACAATAACGGGTTGTACTTGAAATAAATAACACGGGAGGGAAAAAGTACTCATTATAATACTATTCACCCAATAATACCAGGATAAGATTCAAATTATTTCAGGGACTTAAATCATTTTTATCTAGCTCAGTAAAGGAGGGTAATTTAATTTCAAGAGATTGGATGCATTGATTGATCCTTGGGTCCCTAAGATATTTATTAAAAGAATGAGACCAATGAAAAATAACTATATTTTTCATCTTTAATTTCTGTCCAGAGATTTATAGCTAATCTTGGTAGCAATGATTTTAAAAATATAACATCTCTATAAAATGTTGATATCCTCTCAAAACTTTAGGAAACAATACACCAGAACCACTGACTATAGGCTAGATTGCCCACATCTTGACCATGATTATGCTCTGTTTTTATCTCCTTCTAAGTCCACATTTTTTGCTACTAAAGCAAAGAGCTACAAAATCAGAGAACTTTATCAAGAACCCATAAACATTTAAATCCCTTTGATTTTTACATTTTAATTATAGTTATCATCACATGATACAACAGCTTTATACAAGTTATTCTTGACCTCTAGAATGAAAGAACTCTATTTTCTCCCTACTTGATAGCCAAATAATGAAAAAAAAAGCAGACAGCAAAGAGGTTATCTTGAAATCAGAAACACCTGAGGTTTGTGATAATTAAAAATTGGGTTAGCCAAATGTAACAATTAAAAATTCAGTTTGACAAAGATAATAATGGTTTTAAAAAAAGAATTGTTGTGGTCACTGTTTATAAAAGTTAAAATTAAACTGAGTCAGGAGACTGTTAGTAGCTTTATTTACAGCTGTGATGGTGAACCTATGACACACATTTCAGCACATACACATATATCCATTTTCAATGATACATGACCTCATGCAGAGTCAGTGAGCCTTGGACCTGGGAGCCAGCCGGGGAGCCACATGCCCACAGCTTCGGCTTGGCCATGCCCCTGCCTGGTCCGAAGGGGAGGGCTGCTCCATGAGCTGACTGAGGGGGTGGGGGGGCAAGCAACCAGTAGCAGTCGGTGCATACCAGGTGGCTGGGGCATGTGGGGCTCCTGCAGGGGCAGGGAGGAGGAGCAAGCTCCTGGAAGGAGTAAGCTCCTGGAAGGAGTATGCATAGGCAGGTAGGCTGGTGGGGCACCCTCCCTTCCCACTCCCCCTCACCCCCCAGCCAGCTGGGGTGGGGTGGGGCCAGACCAGGCAGGAGGAAGACTGGTTGGGCCTCCAGCCCACATGCAATGGAGGAATGCCTGGAACCCATAACCAGACACTTTTGGTACCCTGAAAAATATGGCAATGGCTGTACTCACAATTTTTCTGTCTATGTACTTTTGTGAGACCTTATTCTCAGCATTAAATAATCAATCAAAACCAACAAAAGAAACAGATTGACAGATGAAGTTAGTGGAGCTTGCTTGGGCTTAAAGTGTACAAAATACCAACCTTAAATTGAAGATTTAGCCATTGAAATTCAGGAACAAAAAAGTCACCAATAAGGTTAAAGAATTCCCCCTCCCCTTCACTTATCTGAGTTCACAGCACCCCACACAATTTAAATAATATCAAGATCAAAAAAGAAACCAATTGACAGATGAACAAAGAAGTCAATAAGCAGGTAAGTTAAATAATTAGTTTTTGGTTTATTAAATAAGGCTATATATTACAATTATACATTTTTGTTACTCAAACTATAAATATTGCAAAATTATGTTTTTTTTCTCAAAGTGACACACCATCTGAGTTATGCTTGTTTTTTTTTGGTGAATTTTGACACACCAAGCTCAAAAGTTTGACTGATTTACAGCAAGGGAGAGAGATTAAAGTGGGAAACATAGGAAGGAGGTAGAAAATATCACCTAGCTAAAAATACCCTAATCCTAGTGCCTCCAGACCACAAATGTGAATCTGAATTCGAATCTCACAAGAATCCAAAGTCTGGATCAGGAAACCAAAATCCAAAGAGCCAAAGACTGTGAAATACTACAGAGAATCTTCAGTGCACAGGAAGCCAAGACGGCCAAGAATTCCACCAGAACTCATGCTCTGCCAAGAAGAGGAGCAAATCTCTCTCAGGATCCTGTTTATATACAGTTTTCTCCACCCATCAGCTCTCCTCACATCTCTGGAATCAATCACAGCCTTTCAATTTGATTTGCCTACCACTGGGGTGGCAGGCCCCCACCCTTCTCTCAGCCCCCCTCCCCCCATGGGGCAATGCTTGTGGCCTTTTAGTGTGTGAACTTTCTTTGTTAGTGACTTACTAAGTGTTAAGTAGGGGTACTTTAAGTTCTTGATTGATTAACTTAAAATAGACAAGAAGAATAAAAATTCCCTTTTGCAGGTCCAACCAAGTTCCTGCCCTGGCTCTGACTGTGTGACCCTGCTGATATTACTTAACCTATCTGTACCTTGTCCAACTCACTTATAACATAAATTGCAAGAGCAGGTGCTGGTCTGCATTGGAAGAGGAAATTTCTTCACTGAACCTTGATAGACAAATTTTCGTACTGGAAGTTTCTCATACAGTGAAATGACAGACCCAGTTTTCCCAATCTCTCCCCCAAGCCCACATCAAATCCTCTCTAATACACATTTTAAAACAGTGTGATTCCCTTATTAATCAGAATGACAACATGATGTAGGGGGAAAGAAGACCTGACCATTCCAGTGCTCTAGGGAACTGTCTAAGACTATAAATTACAGTGAAGGATCCAACTTGCAGTGGTAGTCAGGCAGTCAATAAACATTTATTAAGTTTGTAGTATGTACCAGGAACTGTGCTATGCACTAGGAGTACAAGGAAGAAAAAAAAATAGTCAATCCCTGTCCTCAAGGAGCTTACAGTCTAATGGGGAAGACAACATGCAAATGGAACCTGAAAAGATGTGGGGAGGTGGGAAGGCTGGGGAAGAAGATAGTGTAGTCACATCCAAGGAGGGTGGATGATAGGAATTGAAGAGTTGACTGGCTTGGGACCCCTCATTAAATGGAGGCTTTGAGAGGAGTTTTTTGCTTTGCTCTCCAGTCCTCCAATTGGAGGGTCAGAGAATATTATTGGAAGTTTCTCAGGGGAAGGTCTTTAGAAATCACAGGTCCATTCCCAATCCCTTGATCCTCCAGGTAAGTTGCCATTTTTGTCTGAGCATGGTAGGCACATTTTTTTCTTTTCATTTTCAGACTTGCAATGTAGAATAGCTGTTCTACCCTCTTTAAGCCTTCAAACTATTCCAAGGAAAGAGGTAAACAGGTCTGCTATGAAGCTACAAGTGTTGCACTGGGAGGTGGCTGGGCAATGGCAAATAAAAGAGCAGGAAAAGAATTTGTTGTTTAGTGGCCTCAGGGTCTCTGTCAGTGAATTGTGGGCTGAGGAGGAGGGGATACATTTGGTAAGTGATGCATAGATTTGAACAGATAGAAGGGTGTGAGAAGCCTGAGCTGGAGAAAGCCCAGGGTTTGAGAGATGACCTGGAGAAATACTCAGTGACTTCTAGATCTTATGGTCCTGCTGCATGAGCTACACAGGAATGGGACCCAGATATCTGTTGGGGGCACAAGAATAGAATTCTAAAACTCATCACCAATGTCGAGAGCAGCCATTACAAATGGCTAGTGAATTCATTTAAGCCATGCCAACCAAGACTAAGATCTAGAGAATATCCAAGGCCAGAAATTTTGAAATAGGAATGTGCGGCAAGTTAGGATCAATACAAGAGGTCCAAAGTCTTTGGAGCGCATGGGGGAAGGTCTTTATTTCTGGAAAGAGTTCAGTGTACTATAAGGATAAGATCAGGACTCTTGAGTATGTGGCAAGGTAGTTAAGAGAGGAGGCAATTAAACTCCTTTATATCCCTAGGGAGGACTCACTTCTAAAGTCAGAACACGGGGGCAGCTGGGTAGCTCAGTGGATTGAGAAGGGAACCTAGAGACAGGAGGTCCTAGGTTCAAATATAACCTCAGACACTTCCCAGCTGTGTGACCCTGGTCAAGTCACTTGACCCCCATTGCCTAGCCCTTACTGCTCTTCTGCCTTGGAACCAATACACAGTATTGATTCCAAGATGGAAGGTACGAGTTTAAAAAAAGTCAGAACATCAAAATACCTGCTTTAGGCTTGGGGCTCTCAAACCCAGAAATATGGTTGGGAGAAAGGAGACCCCAGCAGGATCTGCCAGAGGGATCAGAGAGGGAATGGGATATCTCAGGGTCTTGCCAAGTTGAATGCTATCACCTAAAATCATTGCATTTGATCTAGCCCAGAAAGGAAACAGTTGGCTGACAAATAAGTCTAGAAAAAAGTGTGGTCAGGTAGGCAAAAGAGACTGAATCCCTCTCATTCTCACTCTGAGAAGTGTTAGTTATGCTGTTTTGTCCCAAACATTAGTTTCCACATTAGTCTTTCTCTGGGGTTCTTGCTTATACCAAGCCATGTGTAAACCTTAAAATTCCTTAGACTTATAAATGTTGGAAATTTCACCATTGGGAAATTTTATACTTGGAAAATTTATTACTGATAGTCTATTGGAATGTGAACCCCATTGGCATGGGAGGTTCCTCCTCCTCCCTTCTTAAGATTACTTTAGGATAGAAACCTTTTGCTGAACAATGGAAAGGGCTTTGACCTATGCTTAAGCATAGAACAGGAATTTCTTTGAGTCATGATTGATTTTAGAATTGATACAATGGAGATACTTGGAATAAATCTCCACCCTACTCAGTCCTAACAGGATTGAGGAAGGGCTGCAGCATAGATCAAAATTTAATTATTCCAATCTCTACCCTACTCAGGTTAACAGGATTTAGGAAGGGCTGTAGCAAAGGATCAAAGATTTTATTATTTGAAAATATGACCTTCAACAGACATGTGCAAAGCCAGAGACCTCTGGGCGGTCCTGGGTTAAGCTAGAGCCTCCATTGGCACAGGGAAATTGATGGACAGTGATTGGTAGATGTGAGAACTGAGGGGAGGGAACTTGGATGGTTTCCTTAAAGATAGAGGGGTCTGAAGACTCAGGGTGGTGGTTGAGGAGTTTTTCTGAGTGGTTGGAGTGTGCTCTGAGAAGCTTGCTCTGAAGGAAGCTGAAGGTGGGGGCCTCTGAGACTGTTTCTCCATTTTGGTCACGTGAGTAATAGGGACTGATCTCTTTTCTTTGCCCCAGCTATCTAAGGGCTTGGGCCTTTTGGCCCAGCCTAAACAGAAGGGGTATTTAAGCCCTATTCCCTTCTCTCCCCTTTCTCTCTCCCCCTCTCTCTCTATCTCTAATTCCTTTCTTCCTCCTGTTTGTAATTAAACTCCATAAAAGGTTGACTGCTGACTTCAGTTTTCATTTAGGAATTACATAGCTGATTTCCTTGGCGACCTTAAATTAATATATATCAGTCTTTTAAAGTGATTTCCTTGTCACACATGTCTGTGTCATAGCAGAGGTTCTTTTATTTTATTACTTCTTTTTTTAAATAACATTTTATTTGATCATTTCCAAGCATTATTCATTAGAGACAAAGATCATTTTCTTTTCCTCCCCCCCTCCCCCTTGGCTGACACATGATTCCACTGGGTATCACATGTGTCTTTGATTCTAACCCATTTCCATGATGTTGGTATTTGCATTAGAGTGTTCATTTAGAGTCTCTCCTCTGTCATGTCCCCTCAACCCCTGCAGTCAAGCAGTTGCTTTTCATCGGTGTTTTTACTCCCACAGTTTGCCCTCTGCTTATGGATAGTGTTTTTCTCCTGGATCCCTGCAGATTGTTCAGGGACATTACACCGCCACTAATGGAGAAGTCCATTACATTCGATTATACCACAATGTATAAGTCTCTGTGTACAATGTTCTCCTGGTTCTGCTCCTTTCACTCTGTATCACTTCCTGGAGGTTGTTCTAGTCTCCATGGAATTCCTCCACTTTATTATTCCTTTGAGCACAATAGTATTCCATCAACAACATATACCACAATTTGTTTAGCCATTCCCCAATTGATGGGCATCCCCTCATTTTCCAATTTTTGGCCACCACAAAGAGCGCAGCTATAAATATTCTTGTACAAGTCTTTTTCCCCATTATCTCTTTGGGGTACAAACCCAGCAGTGCTATGGCTGGATCAAAGGGTAGACAGTCTTTTATCACCCTTTGGGCATAGTTCCAAATTGCCCTCTAGAATGGTTGGATCAGTTCACAACTCCACCAGCAATGAATTAATGTCCCTACTTTGCCACATCCCCTCCAGCATTCACTGCTTTCCTCTGCTGTCATGTTGGCCAATCTGCTAGGTGTGAGGTGATACCTCAGAGTTGTTTTTATTTGCATCTCTCTGATTATAAGAGATTTAGAACACTTTTTCATGTGCTTGTTAATAGTTTTGATTTCTTTATCTGAAAACTGCCTATCCATGTCCCTTGCCCATTTATCAATTGGAGAATGGCTTGATTTTTTGTACAATTGATTTAGCTCTTTATAGATTTGAGTAATTAAACCTTTGTCAGAGGTTTCTATGAAGATTTTTTCCCCAATTTGTTGGTACCCTTCTGATTTTAGTTACATTGGTTTTGTTTATACAAAAGCTTTTTAATTTGATGTAGTCGAAATTATTTATTTTACATTTTGTGATTCTTTCTATGTCTTGCTTGGTTTTAAAGTCTTTCCCCTCCCAAAGGTCTGACATGTATACTATTCTGTGTTTACCCAATTTACTTATGGTTTCTTTCTTTATGTTTAAGTCATTCACCCATTTTGAATTTATTGTGGTGTAGGGTATGAGGTGTTGATCAATTCCTAATCTCTCCCACACTGTCTTCCAATTTTCCCAGCAGTTTTTATCGAATAGTGGATTTTTGTCCCAAAAGCTGGGATCTTTGGGTTTATCGTATACTGTCTTGCTGAGGTTGCTTGGCCCCAGTCTGTTCCACTGATCCTCCTTTCTGTCTCTTAGCCAGTACCAAATTGTGTTGATGACTACTGCTTTGTAATATAGTTTGAAGTCTGGGACTGCAAGGCCCCCATCATTTGTGTTTTTTTTTCATTATTTCCCTAGATATCCTTGATCCTTTGTTATTCCAAATGAACTTTGTTATGTTTTTTTCTAAATCAGTAAAGAAATTTTTTAGGAGTTCCATGGGTATGGCACTAAATAGATAAGTTTGGGTAGGACAGTCATTTTTACTATATTGGCTCGTCCTACCCATGAGCAGTTAATGTTTTTCCAATTGCTCAAGTCTAGTTTTAGTTGTGTGGAGAGTGTTTTGCAGTTGTGTTCATATAGTTCCTGTGTTTGTCTTGGGAGATAGATTTCTAGGTATTTTATTTTGTCTAAGGTGATTTTGAATGGAATTTCTCTTTCTAGTTTTTGCTGCTGAGCTGTGTTGGAGATATATAGAAATGCTGATGACTTATGTGGGTTTATTTTGTATCCTGCAACTTTGCTAAAGTTGTTGATTATTTCAATTAGCTTTTTGGTTGAATCTCTAGGATTCTTTAAGTAGACCATCATGTCATCTGCAAAGAGTGATAACTTGGTCTCCTCCTTGCCTATTTTGATGCCTTCAATTTCTTTTTCTTCTCTAATTGCTATTGCAAGTGTTTCTAGTACAATGTCAAATAATAGAGGTGATAATGGGCATCCTTGTTTCACTCCTGATCTTATTGGGAATGCATCTAGTTTATCCCCATTGCAGATGATATTAGCGGATGGTTTTAGATATATACTGTTTATTATTTTTAGGAACGACCCTCCTATTCCTATGCTTTCTAGTGCTTTCAATAGGAATGGATGTTGTATTTTATCAAAGGCTTTTTCTGTGTCTATTAAAATAATCATGTGACTTTTGTTGGTTTGCTTGTTGACATGGTCAATTATGTGCATGGTTTTCCTAATATTGAACCAGCCCTGCATCCCTGGTATAAATCCTACTTGATCATGGTGGATGACCCTTCTGATCACTTGCTGGAGGCTTTTTGCTAGTATCCTATTTAAGATTTTTGCATCTATATTCATTATGGAGATTGGTCTATAATTTTCTTTCTCTGTTTTTGACCTGCCTGGTTTTGGAATCAGTACCATGTTTGTGTCATAAAAGGAGTTTGGTAGAACTCCCTCTTTGCTTATTATGTCAAATAGTTTGTATAGTATTGAGATTAACTGTTCTCTGAATGTTTGATAGAATTCACTTGTGAATCCGTCGGGCCCTTGGAATTTTTTCTTAGGGAGTTCTTTGATGGCCTGTTGGATTTCATTTTCTGATATGGGATTACTTAAGAATTCTATTTCTTCTTCTGTTAGTCTAGGCAGTTTGTATTTTTGTATATATTTGTCCATATCGCCTAGATTGGTGTATTTATTGCCATATAATTGGGAAAAAGTACTTTTTAATGATTGCCTTGATTTCCTATTCATTGGAGGTGATGTCCCCCTTTTCATCTTTGATGCTGTTAATTTACTTTTCTTCTTTCCTTTTTTAAATTAGATTGACCAGTACTTTGTCTATTTTGTTTGTTTTTTCAAAGTACCAGCTTCTAGTCTAATTTATTAAATCAATAGTTCTATCACTTTCTATTTTATTGATTTCTCCCTTAATGTTTGCGATTTCTACTTTGGTTTTCTTTTGGGGTTTTTTAATTTGTTCGTTTTTGAGTTTTTTTATTTGCATTTCCAATTCATTGATCTCTGTTCTCCTCTGTTTCTTAATATATGCACTCAGGGATATGAATTTACCTCTGATTACTGCTTTGGCTGCATCCCAAAAGGTTTGAAAGGATGTTTCGCCATTGTCATTTTACTCAATGAAATTATTAATTGTTTCTGTGATTTCTTCTCACAGATTTTGGAGTATCATATTGTTTAATTTCCAATTAATTTTTAATTTGCTTTTCCAGGTATCGTTACTTATCATTATTTTTATTGCCTTGTGATCTGAAAAGGTTGCATTTATTATTTCTGCTTTTCTTCATTTGAATGCCATGTTTCTGTGACCTAGTGTATGGTCAATCTTTGTGAATGTGCCATGTGGTGCTGAGAAGAAGGTGTATTCCTTTTTGTCCCTATTTATTTTTCCCCATATGTCTATTAACTCTAATTTTTCTAAGATTTCATTCACTTCTTTTACATCTTTCTTATTTATTTTTTGATTTGATTTATCTAAATTTGATAATGGTTTGTTCAAGTCTCCCACTAATATGGTTTTGCTGTCTATTTCTTCCTTCAATTCTCCTAGTTTCTCCATTAGAAATTTTGGTGCTATATTATTTGGTGCATACATGTTGATTAGTGATATTTCCTCATTATCTAAAGTCCCTTTTAACAAAATATAATTACCTCCTCTATCCCTTTTAATCAGGTCTATTTGTGCTTTGGCTTTATCAGATATCAAGATTGCAACTCCTGCCTTTTTTCTGTCAGTTGAGGCCCAATAGGTCTTACTCCAACCTTTAATTCTGACCTTGTGGGTGTCTACCCACCTCATGCATATTTCTTGAAGACAACATATGGTAGGGTTTTGGATTCTAATCCATTCTGCTATTCGTCTACGTTTTATGGGTGAGTTCATCCCATTCACGTTCAAAGTTATGATTGTCACTTGTGGATTCCCTGGCATTTTGATATCCTTCCCTAATTATAGCCTTTCTTCTTTCGCTCTAACCTTTTAATCCAGTGATTTACTTTAAATCAGTCCCTCTTGTACCCTCCCTTGATATGTTTCCCTTTCTAGCCCCTCCCTTTTAGATTCCTTCCCCTCCCCCTTTCCTTCCCTCCCTTTTTGTGTTCCCTTCCCCCTTACCTCCCTTGGTTTTCCCTTCTCCCTACCCTTGTTGGGTAAGATAGAATTCAAGATCCCAATGGATCTGGATGTTTTTCCCTCTCAGAGTTGATTTCCCTGAGGGTAAGGCTTAAGTAAAAACTCTCTTCCTCTCCTTCTTATAGGAGTTTTCTTCCCCTCCCCTTCCTGTGTGAATCTTTGTTTGAGAAAGATTATTCTATTTGATTTTTCTTTTCCCCCTATTTACACATTACATTTTTTATATATTAATATATATACATTGATATAAATGTAGTCCTTATAGAAGAGAGTTTGAATAAAAGAAAAGATAACAATTTTCTCCTTTTCCCTTTCTTTCATATTTACCCTTTCAGGTATTCCATGCTCTTTGTTTTTCGATGTTGAACTTTCCACAGAGCTCTGGTCTTTTCTTTGCAAAAACTTGGGAATCTTCTATTTTGTTGAATGCCCATACTTTACCTTGGAAGTATATAGTTAGTTTTGCTGGATAGCTGATTCTTGGTTGAAGACCCAGCTATCTTGCCTTTCTGAAAATCATGTTCCATGCCTTACGATCATTCAGAGTGGAACTTGCAAGATCTTGTGTGACCCTGATTGGCTTTCCTTTATATCTAAATTGTCTTTTTCTGGCTTCTTGTAGGATTTTTTCTTTTGTTTGAGAGTTTTGGAATTTGGCAATTACATTCCTGGGAGTTGTCTTTTGGGGATTTAGTGTAGAGGGTGTTCTGTGAGCTCTGTCAGTCCCCTTGTTCTAGAATCTGTGGGCAATTTTCTTTGATTATGTCTTGTATTATGATGTTGAGTTTGCTGTTTATTTCTGGCTTTTCTGGAAGTCCAATTATTCTTAAATTATCTCTTCTTCCTCTATTTTCCAAGTCTGTCACCTTGTCAGTGAGATATTTTATGTTCTCTTCTAATTTTTTGATCTTTTGGCTTTGCTTTATTGATTCTTGCTCTTTTCCCTGCTCGTTGTCTTCCAGTTGCCTAATTCTGACCTTTAAAGCCTGGTTTTCCTTTTCAGTTTGGTCAAACTGGTTTTGTAGTTGCGTGAAATTCTTTTGCATTAATTCCCACTTTTCCTGCCAGAAGGGTTCCATCTTTTTGATCATTCCCGATTCAAATTTTTCCTGATTTTGTGGAGGGTTTCCATTTCCTTTGGAAGGTTTCAGAGGATTTGCTTGTGTTTCCTCTTCTATCTCCTCTGTCTTTTGTATTTTTGCTCCATAAAATGTGTCCGACGTTTCCCCCTTCTTGTTTTTCTTGTTGTTTTGAGGCTTTTCTGTGCTGTTTTCCATCTCTATCTGAGTGAGGGGGGATGGCTCTTCTTTGATCTGTCTGGTGTTCAGTGGCTTTAGCCCCAGGCAAATTGTCTGTCTTCCCCAGGAAGCCAGGAATTGCTGGTGTTTAGGTGTTTTGGTGTTACTGCCCTCCTCAGTTCCCTCCCGATACTTCTCCGTTGCCTTACTTCTACACTCTGAGCCTGGCTTGGCACTCTCCAAGAGGTGTTTCACTGCCTTTGTTGGTCAGCCGAGGCTGCACTCTGAGGGGGAGGGGCCATGGCTTCCAGGAGCTCCGAGGGCTGGTGATAGGATTAATTTCTCCTGAGTTGGAGTGAGTCTGCCCTGAGGCAGGGACCTTCAGTGAGGTGAGACTCAGATGGAAGGATCCAGCCAGGGGGCTACAGGCTCCCTCCCATCTCTCTCTGTTTCCCTGCTCTCTGTGTTGGGTGCCCCTGCGTCTGGGTCAGGTTGTTTTCAGGGTGCGACTTCAGAATGGCTGGCCCTGGGGCCCTTTTGCCGGCTCTGAGGTTCCCGCTGCTGCCTCCGATTCAGCACTCTGGTTTGGGGGGGATGGGTCCTGGGACCTTCCTTCTACCTACCCCTTAGATCCGAGTGATCTCAGGTTCTGGCTTTTGGGGGGCCATACCTTTTGATCCAGG
This sequence comes from Monodelphis domestica, assembly GCF_027887165.1. Lineage (NCBI taxonomy): Eukaryota > Metazoa > Chordata > Mammalia > Didelphimorphia > Didelphidae > Monodelphis > Monodelphis domestica. The sequence continues at coordinate 197,786,612 of NC_077229.1, read as the reverse complement.
TCCAGGTCCAGGAGGAGGAGGGTTCCTGGGGTTGCCATCTTGACCGGAAGTCCCTATTTTATTACTTCTATATAGTCATCAATAATGACCCCAAAGTACAAGAGTAATGATATTGGAAGCTCTGAGACACCCAAGAAAAGTCATAAAGTGCCTAGATATATTTATGAAGTTTTAAAAATCAATAATTGAAGGCAATGTTAAATTTCACTTAAAGGTTAGTGAAAATAAAAATGTATTTTTAAAAATTGAAGTTTGTAGACCCCCTAAAATCTGTCCTCCAAATACACAAAAAAGATGAAAAGGTCTTTGTGGTATTTCAGAAGATCAGAACACATTGGCTCGGTAAAAGTGGGTTATCATATATAAAGGCAGAATTGTGAACTTGTATCTTAATGTTCAATACCACAGCCTTGGCAAATATCTCTAAAAGGGGGCATGACTTTGGATGAGAAGGAAAAGCAGAACAAGCAAGTGTCTCACTTCAATTGGCCTCCCAGAATGTCACCAGCTATCTTATTAAACATTCTTTTAAAAAATCTCAACTTCTCTCTGTCTCTGTTTCTCTGTCTCTTTTATCCATGTAAATGTTTTGGCTGGTCCTTCATACTAGAAAATAAACCTGATTTTTTTCTTTTTGTTTTATGGGGTGTTTACAATACCTTATAAGCATTTGTGAGTTACTAAACTTTTAAAGATATCTCTACATTTCTAGCCTTTGTGTGTCATCTGCTGGCTTTTGGATAGGTTTTTTTTTTTAAATTTCTGAGCTTCTAAACTTTTTCTGTGTTATCAGCTGGCCTTTGCTCGTCTACTGCAGCTTCCACAAAGTTCCTCCAAAATTTTCATTTAATTTCTTATCCTGAACCATGATATGTTGAAACTATGAGGGGGAAAGTTGCAATGTGGAAGGTATAAACTTATATGTCTATGTGTATACATACATATGTATGTGTTTCTGTGTGTGTGTGTGCAAATTATTTAGTGGAGCTTTACTCTGGCTTATGTCATATTTCTATTTCTGTCATATAAAATGACGGTGGAGTTTGGGTGAATGGAATGGGTTAGGATGATTTCTTGATACTCACGGCCAAAGGCAGAAGAGGATACGTTAATTGAATCAGGCATAAAGTCTCACGTGGTCTCCACTGGGCTCTGCTCTCCCATTGAACCATATACTTGGTGAAGACTGGATCTAGTAGTGGGATGTCCCTGTAGTTTACTTAAGATTTTTAGACAAAGTATCTGCCATGGTAGCTGATGGATGAAGGGGGCAGAAAAAACATGGGCCAGTAGCAAAAGGAGAGGTTTCTAGAGATGAACCAGGAAGAACTAATCAAGAGGAGGAAGGTGGAATGATACCTGTGTCGTCACATCATTAAGCTTTCTGGAGAGCTTCAGCAACTAATTCTAATTAGTCTCAAATGCAGTTTAAACCTTAAGCACACACGTTTTGTGTAAGAGGAGACAGTCCTAGAAGAAGGAGACCTTAGACTCCTCTGGTTATTCAGCTTCACTAGAAGATAAGCTCAAGTGAGGAGAAGAATTCTAGAAAGAGTTCCTTTCCTCCCTTCACTTCTAATTACTAAAGAATGGACCACATTTAGAGAAGAAGTACCTTATTTCTTTAAAGTCTTTATAAAAAGAAGATAAACAGTTGATAAGTTGTGAAGTGTATAATGGAAAATGATATTTTTTTAAGTTTTGTTTTTAATTTTAAGGTTTTTTTTTTACAAAGATTGCACTAATATTTTATTTTAATGTCCTGATACCTGATAATGGCTCTCCAAGGCATGTTATCGGAATACAAACACTGATATGACTGGAAGATAGCAAGGATTCAATAATGGAGAATGATATTAAATGAATTTTCTGTCAAGTTCCTAGATGCCTAAGACAATCCCTTGTATTGAGCACAGATGGTCTGAACTTACTGAGATCTCTACGTTAAGTCTATCATTGGAGGGTTGGACCCTCTTTACTTTCTACTTTGGTTACAGTGAGCAGGAGAGTCTAACTGTTATAAAGTGGTGAATGGACACATTTTAATTGGCTAACTTTTCACACAGTGGGCCATGCTTTGTGGATTCTCTGCCAGTCCTTCTGTGCAAATTGGTATTTTGCAAGCAGCAGCAGTAGCTGTACAGCCCCTGTGAGACTGATATTGGCTATGGAGTCGATGAACAAATCAATGTCAGCAGTCAACTCAGCCAATAGGTAGATTGTGTTTATTTGTCCACAGGAGAATGAGGGAATGAGGGAAGGAACTTGGGAATCAATGGGGCCTTGTGTTTCCTGAGTTATCTAGTGTCCAGGATCATCATGGTTACAGTGAAAAATCCCATTACATTTAGACAGTTTTTGAAAATTAATTTTTTATTGATTTTTTTTCCATATCATCATAATCCTTCCCAGGAGCCTTCTCTCTTCTCCTACAAAGAGCCATTTCATAAAACAAATACTTTTAAAGAAAAAAAAAAGAAAAAGAGGGAGAAGAGGAAAAAATCAACACAAATGATTAGTACATTGAAAAAAAAATGGAAAGTGCAATGTTCCACACTCATGACCCTCTCACCTCCACAGAAGAACGAGGTGGGAATATGGTCTTGTATCTCTTTTATAGGGCTATATTTGTTTTTGGTAATTTTCCATAATTTACTTTTCTTTGCTTTGTGATTGTTTCTTCCATGTACATTGTAATCATTATCCATGGGTTTGTTTTTTTTTTTACTCTACTTTGCTCTGCAACAGGTTATATGAATATTTTCAGACTCCTCTGTAGCCATCATGTTTATAACTTCTTACGGCACAGTAATAGTCTAATAAATTCAAGTACCACAATTTCTTTAACCATCCCTCCATAGAGGGGTATCTATTTTGTTTACAATTCTTTTCTACCACAAAACTGCTGCTGCACATATTCTGGAGTTTTTAAAAACTTTCTTCTTATCAATGACCTCCTGATAAGTGTCTGTACTGTCTATTCACTATAATAGATACTATTATACTATAATATATAGTACTATGTAGCAGATACTCTAAGTCTAGTAGCAGAATCTCTGGGTCACAGATCATAGATATTTTAGTGACTTTTTCTCCAAAATGCTAAAAATAATTTTACTGATTCACAATTCCATCAACAATGTAGTAGGATGCCTATTCATTCTTGGTGTGAGAGGTTTGGTGGGAACAAGAATGGTGACATTAATTGAAAAAAATGTTACCTGGATACATGGCTGAGGAGACTTTGTTGCTAGAGGAAAAATAGCAAATGCCTTGAATAAAACAGGAACATACACATGTACATATACACACACATACAAATATACCGCCCTCCCCCAATCAACCTTAAAGACCAAGAGACTAAGGAAAAAAATGGAATTAATCAACCCGAGAAGATATTTATTTGGTTTCAGGAAATCATCAGACTACTGAAGCAGCACCATCACTGTCTCCTGTTGTGATGTGTTATAGAACTCTGGCTAACGCTCTCTGAGAAGTTTATTCTGGTTATTGTCAGCCTAACAAACTTGGCATAGGATAAAACAGTGGAGGTGTTACTGTGGGAGTCTGATTTTTCACCAGAACTGAAGGCAGGAACAGTTAAGAGTGTTTACAGCCTAGGGACCCACCATTCTGGAGTCTTCAAACAGCTACAGGACCTTTAGTCAAAGAAATTTAGTTCTCTAGATGTAGTTGGACAAAATCAGTCAGAATTTTCAGGATTTTTAAGTCTTGGCTCATTGTTGTTGCTGCTGTTCAGTTCAGTCATGTCCAACTCTTTGTAACTCTACGGATCATAGCTAACCATGAGTTTTCTTGGAAAGGATACTGGAGTAGTTTGCCATTTCCTTCTCCAGTGGGTCCAGAGGATCTTCTCATCAGGCAGTTAGAGGTTAAGTGATTTGCCCAGAGTCACACACCTAGGACATGTCTGAGACTGGATTTGAATTCAGGTATTGCTGACTTCAGCACCTGATCTACATACCAAGTCACCTAGCTGTTTCCATACATCTTGGCTTACATGCTATAAATAAGATGAAGCAACAGCTTCCATGCCCTTGATGTGAAAATCATCCTTGAGAGTGCTGAAGGCTGATGTGGAGTGAGATCTTAACTTTTCTGAAGATGACTCTTTGAGATCTGTGGAGTGGAGGAGAAACATAAAGCTAAGATTCAGGTATTCTTGTTGTTTTATTATTTTATGCAGGTTATCTAATCAGTTAACCAAAAAATATGTAGTAAGTGTATACTTTTGAGCAAAGTGCTATGCCTGGTACAGTGGGAGAATTGAAGAATAAGGCATCATCCCTTCCCTCAAGAACTTTCAAATGTCCTTGGAGATTAGACACAAACATATGGGCAGTTAGAGAAAATTATAGTACTGAGTCTAAGTGAATAAACAGTGCCAATATTAAATAGTAGAGGAATCCTGTTGAGGAAAAGATTTCCAGAATAATATATAACATTTTTGCTAGAGAGAATCAAAATTAAATTTGGTATGACCTTGGCTAAACTCTTAACTTCTTTGACCTGAGCCTCCTCATCTGTAAAACAAGGAAGTTGGGAATGATCTCTAAGATCTTTTCTGGCTCTAAATCTATGATCTTTACCATTCAAATTTGGACTACCCTCTCTTCTAAGGTCAACCTCTTGGCATTCCTAACCCTGAAAGGTTAGGTTTCAATGCTACCTACCTCCTACAGGAGATTTTTCCTGATTCCCACCATAGCCTCAATTCTTAATGTTCTTCTATTCTTCCAGTTCATCTCCCACCTCCAAGTTGCTTTGCATTGACTTATCTGTGTTTATGGCATTATTTCCTTTTCCATGGCTAGATGCCACAAAGTAGGTGACAATGTGTGTTATAAAGGACATTAGGAACTCTTCTGTCCTTTTCAAGGGGAATACCAACCTTTTCTTCTTTGATATGTACAGAGTGTTAAGGGTACCTCTAGTGTAAGGGCTTACTCAGCTCTTTTGGAGTGGTTCTTTCTTAATTTGGGGTCTATTTGCTTTCCAGGACTCCCTTGTGGTTCTAAGAAGTAGTAGCAGGTACAACAGCCATGCCCAGGGAAACAATCATAATTGAAAGACTAAACCAGGTTGAGGGTAACCAAAGGTTCTCAAACCTGTTGGTGAATTAAAGAATAGTCTACTCAGGCATATGAAGACTTCCCCCTGCAGAAGGGGTGGCTGAAAACAATTTGTTCCAATAGCCACAAAGACAGCAGAAACAGCCTCTATGAAATGCTTCGAGCTTGGTCAGACATCAAAGAAGCTAAGGTCATCCATTGCATCCTGAACCATCACCAATCATCTTGACGTTTGTCCTACCACTGAATTTGACTTGGAAGAGAAACTGAGGCTGACAACTTTGCACCCCTCTCTGTACAAGTCAAAATATATCACCAGTGATGTCACTTTGGTTCTCTTTAAGTAAGAAAGACAACAACCAATCTCCTTCTCCAACAAAATATTAACTCTGAAGACAGAATTTGTTTCAGCATTTGCTCTGTTGCCAACACCCATAAGATTAATGAATGCCTCTTGAATTCAAATTTAATTGAATATTAAATATCCAGCCTCTTCTCTCCTCTCCTACCAAACCATTATGATTCTAACACTTTGCTTTAAAAAAACCTTTAGTGGCTGCCTGACGAAAAAATATAATAGAAATTCCTAGTTTTAGCATTCCAGTTCTCTATAAGCTGTCTCTAACCTATCTGTCCATCTTTATCTTTTACTGTTCTTCACAGATTCTATCTCTGGACAAGGCATAAATACTCTTCAACCTCTGTTTTGGTCCTGCCTTCTTAATTCCTTTGCTCATGCAGTCTCCCAGGTCTGAAATTATTTCCCCTCCTTTAATTTCTCTGATAAAATCTCTCCCTTCCTTCAAGGACCAACTAGGATACCATTTCCTTTAGAAAGTCTTCCTTGGGAGCAGTTGGGTAGCTCAGTGGATTGAGATCCAGGCCTAGAGATAGGAGGTCCTAGGTTCAAATTTGGCCTCCGACACTTCTCAGCTGTGTGACCCTGGGCAAGTCACTTGACCCCCATTGCCTAGCCCTTATCATTCTTCTGCCTTGGAACCAATAAAGTCTTTATTATTCTTCCTGTCTCATCTTCTGTTTCCTAAAAAGTGAAAGCATTTGTCTATATAAATTGCTCATAGCACTTTGTAAGAATCTAGGTGGTATAGTAGTATCAGGCATGGATTCAGAAAAACTGGAGTTGAAATCCCGTCTAGCTATGAAATCCCAGGCAAATCATTTCACTTTATGTGCCTCAGTTTCCTCATCTGTCAAATGATATGGAGGAGGAAATGACAAACTACTCTAGTATCTTCACCAAGAAAACCCCAAATTGGGTCACAGAATAAGGACACCACTGAAATGATTCAACAACAACAGCAACAACAAACTTTGCCTGGATCTTTCTATGTATTTATCTGAATGTCCATTGAATCCTGGCTATATGAATTCTTGTCCTTAAACATTTGTTTCTTGAGAGCAGGGACTCCTAGGTGGTGGAATGGATAAAAGATTGGACCTGGAGGCAGAAGACCCAAGTTCAAAGCCAGTATTAGATACTTTCTAGCTCTGTGACCCTGGAGAAGTCACTTAAATTCTGTATGTTTCCCCACTTACCTTCTCTTTACCTCATTTCCCTCAACTTTTATTTTTTTGTATTAAAAACATTCTTTACTGATATAACTAAAAAACTCAAGTATAATGATTTGGGTATAAAGAATTGGTAGGTAAAAGGACATGTCATAGAAACAATAAATGATTTAAAAATTTAAATGACAATGACATGATGACAATAACAAAAATTTTAGTATTCTTATTTTGTAAATCATTACTTATCTTTTGGTTCTTTTTTTTGAACATTATTTTATTTGGTCATTTCCAAACATTATTCATTGGAAACAAAGATCATTTTCTTTTCCTCCCCTTCCCCCCACCTCTCCCATAGCCAATGCGCGATTCCACTAGGTATCACATGTGTCCTTGATTCTAACCCATTTCCATGATGTTGGTATTTGCATTAGAGTGTTCATTTAGAGTCTCTCCTCAGTCATATCCCCTCAACCCCTGTAGTCAAGCAGTTGTCTTTCCTCGTTGTTTTTACTCTCACTATTTGTCCTCTGTTTAAGGATAGTGTTTTTCTCCTAGTTCCCTGCAGATTGTTCGGGGACATTGCATTGCCACTAATGGAGAAGTCCATCACATTCGATTGTACCACAATGTATAAGTCTCTGTGTACAATGTTCTCCTGGCTCTTCTCCTTTCACTCTGCATCACTTACTGGAGGTTGTTCTAGTCTCCATGGAATTCCTCCACTTTATTATTCCTTTGAGCACAATAGTATTCCATCACCAACATATACCACAATTTGTTCAGCCATTCCCCAATTGAAGGGCATCCCCTCATTTCCCAATTTTTTTTTGCCACCACAAAGAGCACTGCTATGAATATTCTTGTACAAGTCTTTTTCCTTATTATCTCTTTGGGGTACAAACCCAGCAGTGCTATGACTGGATCAAAGGGCAGACAGTCTTTTATTGCCCTTTGGGCATAGTTCCAAATTGCCCTCTAGAATGGTTGGATCAGTTCACAACTCCACCAGCAATGTATTAATGTCTCTACTTTGCCATATCCCCTCCAGCATTCACTGCTTTCCTCTGCTGTCATGTTAGCCAATCTGCTAGGTGTGAGGTGATACCTCAGAGTTGTTTTTATTTGCATCTCTCTGATTATAAGAGATTTAGAACACTTTTTCATGTGCTTGTTAATAGTTTTGATTTCTTTATCTGAGAACTGCCTATCCATGTCCCTTGCCCATTTATCAATTGGAGAATGGCTTGATTTTTTGTATAATTGATTTAGCTCTTTGTAAATTTGAGTAATTAAACCTTCGTCAGAGTTTTTTATGAAGATTGTTTCCCAATTTGTTGCTTCCCTTCTGATTTTAGTTACATTGGTTTTGTTTGTACAAAAACTTTTTAATTTGATGTAGTCGAAATTATTTATTTTACATTTTGTGACTCTTTCTAAGTCTTGCTTGGTTTTAAAATCTTTCCCTTCCCAAAGGTCTGACATGTATACTATTCTGTGTTCGCCTAATTTACTTATAGTTTCCTTCTTTATGTTCAAATCATTCTCCCAGTCTGAGTTTATCTTGGTGTAGGATGTGAGGTGTTGATCCAAACGTAATCTCTCTCATACTCTTCCAATTTTCCCAGCAGTTTTTATCCAGTAGTGGATTTTTTGTCCCCAAAGCTGGGATCTTTGGGTTTGTCATATATTGTCTTGATGAGGTCACTTACCCCGAGTCTATTTCACTGATCCTCCTTTCTGTCTCTTAGCCAGTACCAAATTGTTTTGATAACCATTGCTTTATAGTATCGTTTGAGATCTGGGACTGCAAGTCCTCCTTCCTTTGCATTTTTTTTCATGATTTCCCTGGATATCCTTGATCTTTTGTTCTTCCAAATGAACTTAGTTATTTTTTTTTTCTAATTCAGTAAAGAAGTTTTTTGGTTGTTCAATGGGTATGGCACTAAATAAGTAAATTAATTTGGGTATTCCTCAACTTTTAAATAGGGAGAAGATAAAATGAGATACCACTTATACAGTGCTTAGCTTAGCACCTAGTCCATATTGGCACTTTAACAATTCTTGTTCTCTTTTCTCTTTTTGTCAATCTCTATTTGAAGTATATTGGTACTTAGTGACACTGGTATGGGTACTTTAAATTTTGGTCCCAGTAAGTGGCCATCTAATCTCAGTTTAAAGCTAATTAGTAAGGAGGATTCCAGTAGCTAGGTGGTGTTATGGAAAGTGGGCAAGTTGCTAGAGTGAGGAAGACCTGAGTTTAAATTTGATCTCAGATACAAGCTGTGTGATCCTGGGCAAGTCACTTAACCCTGTTTGCTAAAGTTTCCTCATCTATAAAATGAGCTGGAGAAAGAAATGAGAAACCACTCCAGCATCTCTGCCAAGAAATCAACAAATGAGGACACAAAGAATTGGACACGACTGAACAACAACAATAAAAGAGGATTGCACAGTTTCCTGAGGAAGCCCATGCCATCTCATCGATTGCTTTGTTAGAAAATTTTCCTTTTCCCTCTCTTTGTACCTTTTCATAGTACTGCCAATGGAAGCTAAGCAGAGCAAGTTTAATCTCTTTTTCAAATTAGAGCCTTTTGAATAATTGAAGACAACTATTAATGTAGCTTCAAATTGCATTAGCTTTTTGAGTGGCAACATATTACATTGTTAACTCATACTGAGTTGGTAGTTTACAAAAAAACAAAACAAAACACATAAATGAACCCCATCCAACCGCACCCACTATTGTCTCACTACAATGATAATTCTACAACTGAATTTTGGAAACTAAGCATAGAATTTTTGACTTACTTGTATTAAATTTTATCTGTCATTCTACCTAGTCTGTTGAGACCTTTTGAACCTGTCACGAAGAGTGTTAGCTATCTAAATTAGGACTATTCGTTGTAGTCGAGGGCTCTCTGAAAGTGCCTACAATTGATGGCAAAGGCCTCTCCTAATGAGTGATTATGTGGTAACCCAGTGTCTTTGCTAGTGAGTGGTAAAAAAGGAAGTTCATGCATAAAATGTGGGTTTCCAAAAGATATTTTAGGATATTCTGAACAATCAACTGAGCCTTTGGGAAGAATGGAGAGAGGAACAGGATGCTGCAATCTTTCAAGTCTGTATCCAGATTGTGAAGATGGCACAGTAGTTCTAAAGATGGTTTCCAAAGCTCCCCCCCCCTTTTTTTAAACCCTTACCTTGGCGTAAATACTGTGTATTGGCTTCAAGGCAGAAGAGTGGTAAGGGCTAGGCAATGGGGGTCAAGTGACTTGCCCAGGGTCACACAGCTAGGAAGTGGCTGAGGTCAGATTTGAACCTAGGACCTCCAGTCTCTAGGCCTGGTTCTCAATCCACTGAGCTACCCAGCTGCCCCCCCAAAGCTCCCTTTTTGTGTAAGAAAAAATCAATTTCTTTTAAAAAATTATTTTTATTGTCATACAAGACACACTTCCATATTGATAATTCTTTTGAGGTCAAAGTTATACATAAAACCCCAAAATAAAACCATAAATATGCTGATCTGAATGACAACTCCACCAGTTCTTTCTCTGGAGATGGCTAGCATTCTCCATCCTAAGTCTTTTAGAATTGTCCCAGATCATTGTATTGCTGAGAGTAGCCAAGTTTTCACAGGTAATCATCACCCAATATTGCTGTTATTGTGTGCAGTGTTCTCCTAGTTCTGTTTATTTTTCTCTGCATCAGTTCTGTGGATCTTCCTAGATTTTTTCTGAAATCATCTCGCTTATCATTTCTTATAGCACAATAGTATTCCATCACAATTTCTTCAGCCATTCCCCAACTGATGGACACACCCTTAATTTCTAATTCTTTACCACTACAAAAAAAGAGCAGCTATAAATATTTTTGTACAAGTTGGTCCTTTCCATTTTTTATTATCTCTTTGGGATACAGACCTAGTAGTGATATTACTGGATTAAAGGGTATGCACAATTTTATAGCCCCTTTGGTATAGTTCCAAATAGCCCTCCAGAATGGTTGGATCAGTTCATGACTCCACCAATGATGCATTAGTGTCCCAATTTTGCCATAGTCCCTCCGAAATGTACCACTTTTATTTACTGCCATATTGGCCAGTATGGTAGGTGTGAGGTGGTACTTCAGCATTGTTTTAATTTACATTTCTCTCATCAAGGGTGCTTTCAAACAATTTTTGTATGATTACTTATGGCTTTGAAAAAATCCAATTTCTTCCATGCATTACTAATATAGTGGATAGAGTACCTGGCCTGAAGACAGGAAGAATCATCTTCCTGAGTTCAAATCTGGCCTCAGATACTTATTATCGATGTGACCTTTGGCAAGTTACTTCACCCTGTTTTCTTTGGTTTCCTTATTTGTGAAATGAACTGGAGAAGGAAATGACAAACCATGCCAGTATCTTTGCCAAGAAAACCTCAAACGGGGTCATGAAGAGTTGGGCATGACTGAACAACAACATGCATTAGAGATGTTTCCTTTTTTTTTTCAGGTGATTCAAGAGAGTTACTAGTGGGTGGGTGAGGCAGGCAAATTTTTGGTTGCTTCTAGATCCAAAATTTGGGATTTCTCAATGTGGTCTTTGGATAGGAGGATAAGAGGATGGTACTTTAGTGTTTCCCAATTTACTCAAGGTTGGCTGATGAAAGAAATGTTTTCAGATGCAAGATTTTTTGGACCCAGATGGACACTGGGGAAACTGGGGAGGGCTTCTTGGCTAGTTTTAGGGGTCAAAGCAAAACAAAGTAATAAGCAAGTAAAATTCTAACGGCATATAGAATAGTATCCAATTCACATGGAAATGGATCTTCCCAAGGAGTTCTTCTTTGATTACCTGGATAGCGTCAGGAGAATAGCTTTCAGTTGCTTTCTCAAGTGAGGACCAACACAGTTATGAAGATCCTTATGATTTTCTCTCTCAGAATTCCACATGTGAATCTGAACTCACATTTTGAGGGGAGAGAAGTAAATTTTGAATGCAAAAAGAACTGAAAAAGCCAGTCATCATTAATATGGCTGTGTAGAAATGTGTGTATGTTTGTTACATATATATGATATTTATGTGATCATTTTAGCAAGTACTATCAATTTATTTACATACATCAGTGAAGGATAGTTCTTATAGTTACAAAATACTGAGAAGCAAATAAACCTTTTTTTTTAACCCTTACCTTCTGTCTTAGAATCAATATTAAGGATTGGTTCTAAGGCAGAATGCTAAGGGTTAGATAATTGGAGTTAAGTGACTTACCCAGAGTCACATAGCTAGGAAGTATCTGAGGCACAAATATATCTTTTTACCTAAAATAAGAAGGTTCATAGAAACTACAAATCAGATACTATGAAATAAATCCTGGAAGGTTACCTACAATACCAGCTTTTAGGTTACAAATATGATAAGCCTGTTTTCATCTTTCCCTTCTCAAATTCAAATGATCTTGTAGCAATTGATCTGTATATACATGTTGTATCTCCTAGCAGAATATAAGATCATTTTTGTCTTTTTATCTATAATATCTTTTACAGAATAGTGACTTTAAACATGTTTGCTGAATTGAACAAAATCTAATTCATCCATTTCATGGATAAAAATATTGAACAATAAAGGACCAAAGATAGATTATTGGGTAATCCTCTTAAGATTCCCTTCTGACTAGTCATTTAGTCAGTCCTGAATCAGAGAATCATAAAATCTGAGGTGGAAGGAATCTCAGTGGCCATCTAGTAATGACAATGCCTGATTAATAAGAATCCCTCAATAAAATACTCAATGAGTATTCATTGAAAGACCTCCAATTGAGGGAGGAAAGTTTACCTAACTGTTCTTTATCTCACTCTGGTTCCTGGATTTCCTAACCATTATATATTAAATACTCTTTCCAGCACTTTTCTAGGTCTAGAACCAGAATCAAATCAATGTTGCTACTGGAAATGGCTTATCTGTCTACCTAATATAATTCTACTAATAATAACCGGATGATGATAATATGATAAAATAACAATAATAATAATTAGCATCTATATAGCATCTGTTATGAGCTGGTCATTGTGCTAAGTGCCTTACAAATATCACATTTGATCCTTATAATAGCTCTAGGAGGTAGGTGCTACTATTATTCCTATTTTACAGTAGAAAAACTGAGGCAAACAGAATTTAATTGATTTGCTCAGGGTTAGACAGTAAGAGTTTAAGGCTCTAGCCACTTATCTGTCACTTATCATCTCTATGATTTCTTAAACCAAATCATCCTACCATGGCTATTATTCTCCTCTAAGTATTGTCATTCCCCTATTAGAAGTATGCTCTTTGAAGGCAAGGATTATCTAATTTTTTTTGTTTGTATCCCCAATGTTTAACATGCTGAATAGCATGTAGTTTGTCTTTCATAAAGGCTTTTTTTGGTTTATTTATTAATTCATCTATTCATTTACCCTTTGTTACCCATCATTTCTTTTGAATAAGGCAAACTCACGAGAACCATTCTAGCCATGTATTATCTCATCAAGTCCTTTTGGAATCTAAGACACCAAATTTATTTCATTGTATTAAGATTTCTATTTTATCCTTCTCATTACCCATACTTTGTACATTTGTAGACATTTGTAGACATTTGAGACCATGGCTTTTATTATTTATTATTGTTTTTATTATTTTATTATTATTATTTTATTATATTGTTATATTTATTATTTATTCATTATTATTGTCTCCTATCTTGGATTTTTGTCTTACATGAACCCGTGATGATTTCAAATTTCCTCTTTTTCTTTCTTTCCCCTCTACCTGGGTTCCAGGATATCTCAGAGAATCTAACACACTCTGGGATCAGATTTAAAAAAAATTAAGTTCATTGGGATCAGCTTTGAGGGTTGAAGGTGCATAAAAATTTACTTCTTCATAAATCATTGCCTTAAAATATTAAAAGATATTTTTGTCCCTCCTTCCAAATTAACATAGCTTTCCTAAGCTTTCCAAATCTCTTTAAATTTGGTTTATTTATGGAAAGAGCCTAGATAAATAATATTCTTATATATATAAGATAACGTAAGCAACCACAATAGTTAATCAAATTAATAAGATAAATTTATAGTCTAAGAATGTTCTTAGGCGGCTCATAATTAATTCTAAGTCAACTTTTTATTTCATAAATATCACATCACTTATCAATGTCATAGTTAACATTTCCCTGACAAGACGCTGGCCCATTTTCTTTCTATTATCAGCATAAGTTTGTACTCATAATGAATTCAGTGTTAGGGCTGTGTGTATGTGTGTTTAAAGGTTATTTGTGTTGCATTTGTATAGAGGGTATTCTTAATCACTTATTAAAATTCATTTAGGTAAATATGAGTCTAACTCTATATTGATTGAAAACGACAGATGGATGTGGACAAAGAAGACTTTTCCAGACTACTTGGCTACAATACAAACTGATGGTAGGCAATTCTTTGCATTGTATTTTTGATGTACAGTTATTCTCCCCCCCCCAAATAGAATTGCCTCCTGAACACTTATACCAGGTAACCTGGGTCCAGTTTAGTAGTTTACAAATATTTTTATTTTATTTCCCCAATCTAAAGACTCTAAGGAAAAGAACCTTATCCCAGGCCAACTTTTACTAACAAAGCCATCTAAATCTTCCTATTAATGTTACTTGCTATAGGAAGTTAGTAAGTGATAGATCTTTCTTGAATCTCATCCTAGATTATTTTCCTGTGGAAGTACAAAGAAGGGTAGTATTAGGAAGCAATTTCACTTAGAAAGTGTTTCTAGAATTGGATGTATATCCACATATAAAACATACTCCAAATCATAGATCTTATATGCTCTATACAATTATTGTTGAATATATAATATTGTAATGTGCCAGATACTTTAGAGTCTGCTTGTTGGGATACAGATATTGAATGAAAATATATTTAAATATTATGAATATATAGTTCAAGATGTAACAGACCCTGGCAATTTCATAATTGTACTCAGTGACACAAACCCTTCCTTGCCTCTGCTTCCTACAGGAAATATTCAGACTGCTGCCACCAGATGGCAGTGTTTGTTAAAGATGGGAAGTATGCTCTGGCCTGATGAAGGAGAGCCATCTGACCTGAATGTAAATCTTCCCTGACCCAATGCATTTAATTCAAAAGCAAAACAAGAAAAATGCTCTGGGTTTCCAATCCAGGCCAGGGTATAGGGCATCACACTTTAACTGCACTAAGGCCTCGAGGCAAGCAATCTGTGGATATCTAAAGTTTGATTTCAGGAGAGACAGACAGATAGACAGAGGCGCAGAGAGAGCCAGAGCCAGGGAGCTCCAATGCCAGGCTGTACAGGGGAGTGCCGGCATGCTCCAGGTTTTCCTTCTTTTATTTCGCATTCTCCCCACACTTTCCCAATGAGGTCCTTTCCAGCAGCCGCCTCCGCAGCTGCACACGTCTCTAACCAATACTGCAGCATGGAAGTGGAAATCTCCTCTGGACATCGGGTGTTCCGTTTGCACCATTTTTAGAGGCTGCAGAGGTTTTCAGTACCCATCTCTGCATCGTACCCTCCGGACTCTCATCTCTTCTATCTCCTATTTCTTTTTTCCAAAATGCACCCCGGAGTCAGGCTCTGCAGAGGAAACAGCTCAGGGAATTTTCCGCTGCTGCCTTCATGCCCATGGCACGGTGCCCTGAGTGGCCCGGGGGATGTGCCCAAGAACCAAATAGGGGAAGAGGCAGTTTTCTAAATGGGAGAATGAAGTAGAGCCTTAGGGAGCCCAGGGCGCACGAATTTCAGGGCTCGGGGGTCTCCGTGAGCTTGTGAGGTAATTCCTTGACTTGGGTGGGGATTGCACCCGCCAGAAGGGTGAACAGAGTGGAGTTCTGCAACCTCAGCCTCCGACCCAAGGTGAAATTCTTGGGATGCTGTGCCCCCTGCGCCCTGTGGGACATATAGGGGTAGGATTCGAGATCTCGGGGCTGGAGCCATTGTGAAAGTGGCTATGGCTGCAGGGTTACTTCCCCTGAAAGACGTTTCGCAAGTCCCCTCGACTTTCTAACCCTAACAACGCCCACCTAGCAGTGTTTAGAGATGCCCTAGGGCCCCGGAACGTTTGTATCTTCCCGGGTCTCTATTGTAGCGGCTCCTGCTCCATTCTAGCGTGGGTGGAGGGGGTTTCTGCAGAGGTCATTTGCTCAGAACCTTCACTGGGCCACTTACAAATAGGAGTTGATGAATATTTCATAACCATTCGCCAGGAGCTCTTATTGAAGCGTAGCTTTTGTGGCAGGGAGTCAATAAGTGACGAGACTCAACCTTAAGCTGCTGGCTTGCTGTTCCCCTCTCTGCACGCTAATTACTGGCGCTGGAAGGGAATTCATGTTTCTTTCATCAGGGCACTTATTCTTCCATTTCCGCCATGTTAGGTCTCCCCAAGGAAAGCCACATGCTACTGGGGTGGGCTGTGGGGGTTGGAAGTGAAGCTGGGCAGCAGATTGGAGTCTGGAGAAGGACAGAGCTGAACATGGGCTTCCTCTGCCATTCTGTTAACAAGGACTAGTGCCTTCATGCTGTGGGAGGATAAAGGAGTCATAAGACACAGTTCTTGTACTGAAGTTATAACTTAGTTGTGAAAACAAGACATATGTGAAAAAAGTCATAATACAAAACCAAATACTGCTGAGGTAAACTGGTACAGACAGGATTGTTGGGGGTGGTCAGGGTTTGATTTAAGATGAAGGCATAGATGTTATGGATAACAATCTGCAGTCGACAGGAAGCTGGGAGGGATAACTAATATTTTCCACCAACCAAAAAGAACTGAGTAGCCTAGGATAGGCCCAATTCAATCATGAAGTCTAAAAATCATCACCCTGTTGACCTAAGAAGCCGAATCATTTTGCTGAGGTTACAGTGTGGTGAGCCATCATTTGGAGCGCTCTCTCTCTCTCTCTCTCTCTCTCTCTCTCTCTCTCTCTCTCTCTCTCTCTCTCTCTGACACAAAGTAACTTCTTGAAAGGGTTGAAGGAATTCTTTAGTCTTGGGTACTTCTTGACCCAACACCCAATCAACACTTCATTGAGGATAAATAATTAGTCTCTGGTCTAAAGATGATTTGATTGCTTCAGTCCATTATGGATAGAATCAGTCTTTTGTTCTGGGGCTAAAAAAGAGAGAAGAGAAACTTCAAAATGTGGTCTTATTGAAAATTGGAGAGAGAGAACAGCAACAGAAGACCTGGCTCTTGGTGGGAATTGGAGAAAGGTTGGTTCCTGTCCCCTTTCCCTTTCACCCTCCACTAATGCAACATGAAAATGTTGAAGTTTCCTGTGCTTTCATCTATTGACATGGACAGAGAGGTGGCAATGAGAAATCGTTCAAAAAGCCAGTCAAAAAGTTATTAAGTACCTATTATGTCCAGGTACAATATTCAATGGAAAGAGCATATAAAGATTTCAGGAGTTTCCCCCCTCTGCTATGAAAAAACTGCAGAAAAGGCTCAAATCCCCAGATATGTCTCCCATAAAAGTAAGTCCTCCAGAAATGGCTGAAAGCCTTCTTTTCCTAGGCATTTCCCCTAGCATGGTTAGCACCCTAACATTAATCTGCTCAGCATGACCAGGTTTCTTGATCCAGCTTGACTCAGATAACCCTATAAATACCACATGGCTACCACCATTTTGAAACTCACAATTCCATCCAGGAACCCAGTGAACCTGACCCATGTCCATCTTCTCTTACCTGACATCTTCTTATTTTGAGTATTTCCCTCAATAAAATTTGCTTGCTTCATGTTCCTTCAGCCAACTCCCTTTTGTGCTGTGTTCTGTTTGCCATCTCATCCATGCCAATTTTTGCCTTACAAGTATTAGCTGTTGATGGGCGCTGAGACTAACAATCTTCAAGGCCAGCCACCCCTACTTCCCAAGGCACATCTCAAAAGGCCTGTATTGGGAACTCAGGTCCTTTTAGGTAAAACCTTCCCTTTTCTCACTGACACCAGGGCTGAGATGAGGGACCTGCCCTGAAACACATGCTCCTTTGGGTTCTTTCTCCTGGTGATTTAAGCAACATATAGAGGAGTCTGTTGCCTTTCCTTTTACTGTACACTGAAATCTCAAATGCCAGATGGCATTTAAGGCAGGGCATCCAGCTTCTTGGTCTTGGGAAAGGATAGATCCACATAATCCATAATTGGCTGGAGGATTGTGGAGTTTCTGACCTCCAAGTTCCTAAGCCCACTTGTGGAGAGACAGGCTAAGGGATGTTTGTCTTAGAGAGAGATGGTATGTTGACTCTGTCACTCATTTCCACTTCCTTCAGTGGGTGAGATCTCATGTAATGGAAGGTAATATCTCCATTGGTAATTGTGAGGTGTGAAAAGCTTTAAAGATGCCCAGGCTTCCACCTCTACCACCCTGATGCAGGCTCACTCAAGTTCTACTTAGTTTTTCTCTAGTTTTCTAACTCTTCTCCATCTGAAGATTTTCTGCTTCCTTTAGTAGGCATAGTAGAAAGAGTTGACTCCATCCATAAAAACCCCAGCTAATTAAATTATCCTCACTTGAAGAGATTAATTAGTCATATTCAATGAAGTATGAATAAGTCAATAGGTACCCAGGACCAGAAGATATCATCAACTCCCTCAGAATTGTTAAAGAACATATCTACAATTTTCACAGGGAGATACAAAGTCCCAAATCAGTCACCCCTCAAGTTGACCAGACTCCCAATAAATCAACTTTATAAGTACAGATGGAGAAGAGATTCCTAGAAAACAATTCATATGGAAAAGATCTGGGGGTTTGAGTGATCTAGCTCAAAATGAGCCAGCAGTACAATATGCTATCCCTCTCCCCCAAAAAATGACCCTGTCTGGAATGAGGGAGGCAATAGGCCCATTTTTTGTCCAGGTCAGACCATATCTGGGGTATGTTTTTTTATTTCTGATTAGCATTAGTTCTAGTTAGCACATTTTAAGAATATATAGAATCTGACCAGAAAAGAGTGGGATGATAAATGGAATGGAGATTATGCTATATAAGCAGATGGTTGAAGTAACTGAGCTATCTAGCAGGGCAGGGAGAAGACCTGGGAGACAAGATTAATATCATCAGGGAATTTTCAAGGTTGTCATGTGAAAGAATGGGCAAACTTGTACTTGAATGTCAAGGTGAGATTTAGGAGCATTTGTGGAAAGTGGTAGAAAAGTAGATGGGGATTTTTAGCTTAGAGAAGAATGGGGTGAGGGAGAGGAATGCCAGGTGTCTTTAAATATTTGAAGACCCATTATGTGGAGGAGATATGAGACTTATACTAATTTGGACCTTAAGGGTAAAGCAAGAGTGATCAGTAGAAGATACAAAGAGGCAGATTTAGGCATGATGTTAGGGGAAAGTTCCAAAGAGCTGGAGTTGTCCAAAAAGGAAAATGAGCTGTCCTAAATGGGGGTAGGTTGCCTCTTCTTTGGAGATGTTAAGCAGACTGGATGACCACCACTTGTCAGGTATAATATGTTACCATTCATTTCATGGATGGATTGTTCTACATCAGTGGTGTCAAACTCAAAAAGAAACAGGAGCCTCTAAACTGAAATAAAGATCCCCGAGGGCAGTCCAATGGCATAGAAAACCACAATTAGTATTATTTATTTTATTGTCTTGAAAAATATTTTGCAATTATATTTTCATACAGTTCAAGCCACACTCTAGAGAGATGTGGGCTGCATGTGGCCATGGAACATGTATTTTAGCACAAGAAATTAGATGGCAACCAATATATCTGTTTTGAATGACAGCTTATACATCATTGCATTATGTGTTCAAGATGTGTGTGTGTGCATGTGTATATGTACTTACATGTATCTGACAGGTAGTGTAATGGACAATAAGTTGAATACATAATTAAACAGGAAGAGGAGAGCAGGTTATTGACTTTTGGAAATTGCAAGACTCCTTCGTTGATCTGAGATTTCATACTATCTTACTGGTGTTATATGGCTATAAGATAGAGAATCCAAGTCTGCAAAGAATTGAAAATGCACATCACACAATGGAATGGCAATGGAAGGGCATGAGTGAGCATGAGTGGGGTGTAAAATATAACACACGTAAAATGCATGTCTGGATTTGTGATAGTTATGACATACATGCACATGTAGATGCAGCTTAATAATAATTACACATATGTATAATAAAACAGGTAGGTTTCATGGAATGTAGACATCTACTTCTAGATTTGTGACACACAATACAATGTGTCTACATGTACATGTATGGACTGGCATCATGCACGTGCATGATGGAAGTCCAGATGCACATGTAATGTGTTCAGATGTATGTGTATACAAATCAAGATATATATTCATACAAGTTCAGATATATGTGTAAAACATTCATAACTCCAGCTGTAATCCAGGCATATACCTCAAAAGTCTATGTGTACACATACGTACTCACATAATACAAATCCAGATATATATCCAAATATACACTTAGACAAGACCAGATGTACATATACACCATTCCAAAAACATGTTCAGATTTATATGTTCACATGTCCAGATGCTTCCTTGGCTTCCTTGAAGTGTCAAAGAAAAGCTATTTTTCTATGTGATACCTTTCTTGATCCCCCTTAATGCTAGTGTCTTTCCTCTATTGATTATCTTCCATTTATTATGCACATGTATTATTTGTTCATAGTTGTTTGCATGCTGTTTCTCCCATGAGACTGTGAACACCTTGATGGGGGGGGGATTGTGGGTTCAAAAAAATTTTTTTTCTTTGTATCTCCAGCACTTAGGACAGTGTTTGGCGCATAGTTGGTGTTTAATAAATGCTTTTTGTCTGAGTGAAAGCAAAATGAATCAATAATACTTTAACAACAATTTAAAAAGCAAAATGTTCCTTTGAATCACATTTCTTCTGGCTGTGCTCCTACTTGTGAATAAAAAATGGCTGTCCCAGATACCCTTGACTCCAAAGTGAAAAATATCATATTTTCTTGCCACATTTCTGTTTCATCTTTTTGTTTTCCATGGGAATTACCATGATCTCAAAACCATTTGTGATTTTATTTGCTTGGGTTACATGCCATGTGTACAATACCAACATTTTATTATTAAGTCAAATATATAGATTTTATCCAGGATCTGAAACATTGGCTTTTCTCCAGGTATTTGTTTTAGCACTGATCACATACTGTCCCATTCCTAAATGTTACATCAAATTTTCTGATGTCCAGGATTTGAGTCATAGTAAATACCTCCCAGGACACTATTCCCAATGAATTATTGCCTAGGCAAGGACAGCTGGGGCTTGGAGCAAATCATCTCACCGACATTGAGCTGCTGTTGTACTGTCTCTGTCTCTTTATCCTTTCATTTTCACTGGTACTTACTAAAGTTGTTCACTGTCACCGTTGGTCACACCAAGTTTGATGAATTGATTGGAGAACATTTATTTTCTTCAAAAAACTTGTCCAGAAAAGCCAAGTCCTGAAATTTTTCTACTATGTGCTATTTTCCCATGTTGCCAAATATATTGTGATCTTGAGAGATAGCTCATTTGTTTTGCTCATTTTACTGACTCAAAGAATACTTTTTATAAGGAACTCTGGGCCAAAGATGGGGTTATCATAATAAGAAAGTCTTGATCGATGGAGAAAATCAAATGCATATGGAGTTGGACTAATGGACATTTTTAAGGACAGCATTCTTAGAAGTCTTTTCCAGTGTAGGCTCTTGTGGTATTTTGCTTCAATAATATGTTTCTTAATTTGTTTAGTTTTGCAATCAATAAACTTCACTATGTGGAAGAGCATGAGGACTTAGGAGACAATACGTATCTATTCCCAGTTTGGGGAATGGTTTGGTATTAAGATAAACGTGCCTCTTCTAATTTGTTTTCTGATAAAAATGATTACCAGATTGTGTCTCGTTGCTGTATTATTAATGAACATCTGGTATTAAGACATGTGGGTCATTTGTATTTAATTATTGAGGTAGACTGTCATATTGATGCATTTTTGAGGAATATAATTAAATAATTCATGTCTTAGAATCATCTGTTTATACCAATATGGCTAACTTTACTGGCATTTGCTTTTTCCCCAAGATTTGTTTGTCTTCAGTATTAGGAAAGAAATAACAGAAGCCCTCTTTATTCAGAAAACCATAGTAATCTATAGTTATATCTTCTAAATAATTAAATTATTTTCTATTGTCTTTTGAATATCATTGCATAGTTGTGGTTCAGTCACATGCTGACTTTTTGTGACCCCGTTTGGGGTTTTCTAGGCAAAGTGGCTTGCCATTACCTTCTCCAGCTTATTTTACACATTAGGCACGATTTGAAGGAAGAAGAGTGTTTCTGACTCCAGGCAGAACACTCTCTCCACTGTATCACCCAACTACCCTTTTGAATATCATTAATCTCCCACTATTTTCTGATATTAACTATTACCTCTTGTGTCTGGCTCCTTAGATCAGGACTCTGAGTCTCCAGTAACTGAGCACAAGGTTGGTAGGCCTGATCTGATCCTCCCCTGCCCTTCTCTGAGCAAGGACTTGAGGGCTCAGTCACTGTGTGCTCCCCACCTTGGAAAGCCTCATCCTATAGCACAGGAGACCCTCAGATCCAGCCCTTGAAGGCCTTATCCTTGGTGTCCCATAGGAGGCACTCCAGTGATTTGCTTTCCCACATGAATCAAAAGACAAAAATCAGCTAAATTTTCCCGTGATAGGAAAACCCCCAGCAGTATGTGTGATTTTTTTTTAAGCTGATGAATTTTTTTACTTCATATTTCTGTATCTTTAGGAAAGTATATAACTTTTCAAATATGAAAAGAGAAAAACACTATAAATGCCCTCATTTGAAAAGGCACTTGAGATAGGTCCAACTTGTTTTCAATTTCCTCCTAATAATTACAGAATCTACTGCCCCATTTAAAAAAATTACAGCAAAATGAAGCAAAAAAAGTGAAAACCCAAGAGTAATTTTTTCATTTTAGAGTTTAAAAGCATTTAGGGTTTTGCAAAATTAGTAATATTTTTGTTTCATTCTTTTGGGAATTTTAGAATCTTGGAGTTGGAAAGAACTTAGAAGAAATCTATTTACTCCTCCTCCCCCAAATATTCAAAATTTACTCTAAAAGCAGGAAGCTAGGGGGTACAGTGTATAGAGCTCTGGGCCTGGAGTCCAGAAGTTTTGAATTCACATCTAGCCTTAGACATTTATTACCTATGTGGACCTGGGAAAGTCACTTGGCCTCTGTTTACCTCAGTTTCCTAATCTGTAATATAGGAATAAAATTAGAACCTACCTCCCTGGTTTGTTATGAGAATCAATTTAGGTAATATTTGTAAAGACTTTAACACAGTGCCTGGCACATTTTAGTCACTTAAGACTCATTTCTTTTCTTCCTTCTAAAACATCTCCAGCCTTTAATCAGCCAAGTTTAAGCTTGAATATTTCCAGCGATGAGGTTCACTCTCTTATGGTAACTTCTTTCATCATTATTATATGCTCTAATATAATAAAATAATGTAATATAGCTCTAATTATTATATGGTTTTTAAAAATATTAAGCTGAAAATGACTTCCCTATAATTTTCTTTCATTGGTTCTAGTTCTCTCTCCTGTTAGTTTAATATCTCCTCCACCTCACAGTTCTTCAGATATCTGAAAATAATTACCATGGTCTTTCTAAGTCTTTTCTTCCAAAATTCTCAGACTCAACATTTTCCCCCTAAGAGCACCTCTAGTTTTATCTTTCTTATTAGTGTAGAGGGGTAGAGAGGGTGCTTAGGAAAGACTAGTACTTCTGGCGTTAGGGCTTGACAAGCCCTTTCATGGCAGCTTTTCTCCTTTGGTGTCCACTTGTCACCCAGTTCTCACCTGTAACTCTGAGAAGCTGTAGCATGCACAGTGGCCACAGCCCAGTAAATCATGTCAGCAGATGGTCTAAAAGACCTTTTGGTGAGTTAATGAGGTATCTACCTCAGGCATGGTAAGATAGTCCCAGGCAGAAGAAACAGATGCTAACAATTTGTTCCAATGGCCACAAAAGCAGTGGAAGGAGGCACTGTGGAGTACTTGGGACTTGGTTATATATATCAAAGAAGCCAAGGTCATCTTGGCTGCATCCCAAGTCATGATGAGTCATCCTGACTTTTTTGTCTTGCCACTAGGCAATTCTGCCTCACTCAAATCCAATTTATGACATCACCAGTGGTGTCATTTTGATCATCTTCAAGTGCTAAGGATAAACAACCAGAGGCCAAGGCTATTCTCCCAGTCCCTCAGTCACCCAACATGGGAATCATCCTGGACTCCTTACTATCTTTCACCCCTCATATCCAATCTATTGCCAACATCTGTTGATTCCACCTTTGCAGGATCTCTCTCATATAATCTCTTCTCTCCTCTGACACTGCCACCACTCTGGTATAGAACCTTATTGCTCACTCAAGGAGGATTATAATAGCCAGTGGTGGATCTTCCTGTCTCTTGTCTCTGTCCATTCCTATCCATTCTCCAATCAGCCACTAAAGTGATTTTCTTAGTGTAGGTCTAATCAAGCTACCCTCTCTGCTCAAAAAATTTCAGTGACTCCTCTATTGCCTCAAGGGGCAAACACATGATGCTGTTTGGAATTCAAAGTTCTTCAAAACCTAGTCCTCTCCTACCTTTCCAATCTTCTTATACTTTACACATCAATATATTCTCTTAGATCCGGTGACACTGGCCTCTTGACTATTTCATGAACAAGATACTTCATCTCTCAGCTCCAGACATTTTCTCTGGCTAGTCCCAACCTGGAATTCTCTCTTTCCTCTGCTCTGCCCACTGATATATCCCTGTCTCCCTTAAGTTCCTACTAAAATCCTTTCTTCTACCAACCCTGCCTTCCCAATCCCTCTTAATTCCAGGTCTTCCCTTTGTTAATTATTTCCTATTCATCCTATGTCACCTTGCTTTACATATATTTATTCATATTACATTGTAAACTAATTGAGGGCAGGGATTGTTTTTTGTCTCTTTTTGTATTGTCAGTGCTTAGCACAGTGCCTGGCACATAGTAGGCACTTAATAAACATTTATTGATTGAATGTATGAGCTACTTTCCAGACCCTTCGTTGTTATTCATTTATGGATAAGCTTCTGTCATTGTTGAGAATTTAGAATTGAATCTATCTTTCTAGATATACTGTGTGACAATCATAGGGTAGTCTTGCTTACCCTAATCTGAAATTCACATTTTCTATAAAGATTGCCTTACATTAGGGCTGTTGGGTGGTGCAGTAGATAGAATGTTATGACTGGAGTTAGGAAGACTCCCCTTCCTGAGTTCAAATCTGGCCACACTAGCTGTGTGATATTGGGCAAGTCGTCTAACCCTGTTTGCCTCAGTTTCCTCATCTACAAAATGAGCTGGAGAAAGAAATGGCAAACCACTCCCATTCCTTTGCCAAGAAAATCTCAAATGGCATCACAATTGAAAAATGACTGACCAACAACAAAAGATTGCTTTAGCTTTTTAAGTAGTCTTATCACATTGTTAGTTCATACTGAGTTGTGGGCATTTAATCCTTTCATTATAATTTGGTTAAGATAAACCTTGGAGAATAGATATGGAATAGTTTGCCTCTTGTTAACTCAACCCTAACAACAAATACCCTAAACTTTTTTATGTCATGATCCTTTGACAGTCTGGTGAAGCCAATGGAATAATTTTTTAAACATTCATAATCAAAGGAAATGCTAAATTTCAGTTACAATTATTGAATTTAAAAATGGGAATTTTTTTCCATCCAAGTTCATGGCTCTCTGTAATCTATCCAGGGAAAACCCTGCCATAGATTTTGGCAGAGAAGGATGTTCAGTGCTGATTTCCTTATTGTACTGGTTCAGGAAGGATTTATCATCATCATGACTGTTGTTCTTAGAGCCTTTAGCTCATATTGGCACATTGCTCAGAGTTTTGAAAAATGCATAGTCACTTGTCACCTGAGTAAGCAACTATTTTGTGGTCCCACCCAGAAAAGATTGTAGATAACACTTTGAGACTTGTAAAACTTCAGGGAAGCAGAGGTGGGAGGTGTGCTGGCGAACCATTTTGAAAGCTGGTAGATGGTGTTTATATTTTCAGGACTGACTCGTGAGTATCATATATTGTATTCTCTCAGAAGAGATAGATAGAAATCTGAAGTAGGCTAAATTTAAACTGGATCAGCTCTGCTCAATTTGATGAAAGCTGCCAAGTATCAAAA
Source organism: Monodelphis domestica (assembly GCF_027887165.1). Taxonomy (NCBI): domain Eukaryota; kingdom Metazoa; phylum Chordata; class Mammalia; order Didelphimorphia; family Didelphidae; genus Monodelphis; species Monodelphis domestica. The sequence continues at coordinate 197,760,730 of NC_077229.1, read as the reverse complement.
TTGAGGATCTGATGCATTTCAGGATGTGATTATTTCCCATACTTACTTCTTCTCTCTCTCTCTCTCTCTCTCTCTCTCTCTCTCTCTGTTTCTCTCTCTCTCTCTCTCTCTCTCTCTTTGGTCAAATGATAGTTTCCAGCAGATGATCTGAGTTGCAAATAAAGTTTCCACTCCTCTCATTCCAGGTGTGCTCAGTTGTTGGCCATTCCAGTCCTTTGCCTTGCTTTAAGGAAAGGTGAAAGCTAGGTTTCCCGATAGGACAGTGTCCATATGTACTGAGCCAGCCAAATGTCAGCAGCCCAGCCACACTTGGAGGAGAGCACATTGCTCTCCAGGGAAATCAGCTGTGAGCACAGGGGGAAGGAAGGAAAGACAGAGCTGTGTGGAGAGAATTAAGGTACATTTTTAATCCTAGTTTCAATTTGAGGATTGGCCTAGCTTGTTGACTCCTAATCCTTTTACCTTCCATGGGTCAAGGGAATTCAAAACTGCTCTTTTCCTTCCTGTATTATGGCTGTCTTCACAATGCCAAAACATCCAAATATTATTGGGTTAATATAAACTGAATTGGTTATTTGTCACTTGGAACTCTCCTTCAACCATCATCATGCATTGAAATTTTTTGTTCTCTTCAACCAACTGTAACTGAAATTACTTTGTATGTGTTTTATATTTCTGTGTATGTTTTATCTTTTCACTTTGTCCCAGTAGAATATAAGCTCTTAGAGAGCAGGGATTGTTTAATGTTTGACTTTGTACCCTCCAGAGCCAAGTATATAGAAGGTGCTTAAATCTTTGTTGAATTGAATTAAACTACTATTAGATTCATGCCCATTGCTACTTGAATTTTATCCAAACTACCATTTTCCTTTCTTAGTCCCGTTCATTCCTAGTAACACACACACACACACACACACACACACACAGACTTTGCAACAGAATAAAAAAACTATAAATATGTATATATGTATATATCTATCTAGCTATATCTACATATTGAGAGAGGGAGGGAGGTGTTGGTTCTCTATTTTAATTCACTGTGATATTTTGTGATTTTCTATGTAAACCAAATTGTTCACCCATATATCTCAACTGCTTCTTCTAGTAACTGCAAATTTACTTTTGTTCATGTGTTTTGAACCCAATCTCTTCTTGTCCTTCCCACAATATACCTTTTGAATGCCCCAAGAATATGAATATTATGACAGTGAATTCTACTTCCAAGGGGTCATTTATTTTCCTTTGTTTCATAATTTCCTCCCATATGAAGGAACTGATTATGGCATGATAAAGAGACCTTAAAAGAAACCAAAATGTTGTTGCTGCAACCCCCTGAGAATTGGAGTGTCTGGGGAGATGACTGTAACTCACTGTTCCTGTCTGAGGCAGTACTGCTTGGAGATACCAGTCCTGGAGTTGAGTCAGTGAGAACATTCTTTTAAAGGGATTTGGCTTCCCTGCTGAATGAGGGCTTTAAATTTTTCATAGACTTATACTGTGATGAGAAGAAGCATGAAAAGGATGATAAGGCCTTAGGAAAATCAAATCAGAAAAAGAAACCCTGGTCTGGGACTGAGACAACAAATGGAAATGGTGAGGTTTTGCTTGTTAAGAGAGATGGAAGTTAAATGGAGAACATTTTAACACAATTAACTGTTCAGTGTGAATTTCCTGGGAAAGGAAGGAAGCTTGTGCCAAGTCTGCCCCATTTAGCATCAGTCTGGAAGATATTTAGAGGCCCATGAAGATCACATTTCCACTTTGGCTGGCAAAACTGCCTGATGAAGTATTGCTTGACCAAAGGATAGTTCTAAATACAACCTGAGTCAAATCATCTCATCTCTCAAGGCCTGTTTCCTTGTCTCTAAAACTTAAAAAAGTTGGACAATGATATTGAAAGTCTTAAACTTCCAACTCTTAGATTTGATTGTTGTATAGGTCAAAAGGTTAGCAAATGAAATAGAGATTTTACACTATTCCAAAAGGAATTATTGCTTTCTATTAGACCTATCCCAACTCTTAACTTTTCTTCACCTTTTGCTTTCTGTCATTTGGTAGAACTCTAGTGCTATCCATTTTATCTCAGTTCTTTTATTGTTTCCATATAATTCAGTCCTGAGTATATATCTCTATCATTCAAATAATATATCTATTAAAATAATCCAAATACATGGTATGACACTTAAAGAATTAATCTAAAATGAATTTTGTTTTTTTTTTGTATTTAGGACTTGTATTCAAATATTACCTTTGACACTTATTGCCTATTGGACCTTGAGAAAGTTATTTGAGGTCTTTCAGCTTCAATTTCATCTGCAAAATTAAGAGATTAGAACAATTTTACTCTAAGGCATCTCCCAACTCTTGATAAATGATCATAAAATATTCTTAATAACTAGTGATATTGTTGGTTCTACTCAATTACCATTATAGAGCCTCAAGGTTCTAACTTTGTTGAACATTCATCTAGTAATGCATATCCCTTTGACAATGGTACCTCCCTCCACCAGAGTTGTAGTTGCTTGGTACCTTGCTGTGATAGAAAGGTGAATCTGCAGTCTATGGAACCCAAGGACAGACAGACTGGAGGATAATCCATGTCATTGTCTGGGTACCAGCTGTAATGAATAAAATTTAGGGGAGAGGGGGAGACTGAGGCAGGTAGAAATTAGTTTCTCTCTGCAAGGAATATATATTTTTTAGAGGTTTATTAAAGGTTAAAGATTAAGAATATACAAGTATGAAACATGTGCCTAGGCCAGAGGCCTAGACAAAATAACCTCACATCATGGAAGAGACCTCTCTGCTCCAAAAACGGAAGTCCAAAAAAGGGGCCGAGCCCTTCAAAAGCCTTTGCTTAAATATCTTCTCGATCTCGGCCCAGGTGAGATTACAAGGCATTCTGGGGAAGTGGAGCAAAGGCTCATGGGGATTGTAGTCCTGTATTCGAGTCTATTTTTTACATCCCCCCGTGTGATCATTTGTGGAAAAATTAATTTTTCCCCAAAAGGATCATAAAAACATAATAAACTTAAAAGATTACAATAGTGTGAGGATAAGAGAAAAAAGAATAAAACCAATAATTTCTGAACACATTGACAAAAAGCCGTTAGGGGGCAGTCCCCTTTGGCATAAAAGTATACATACAAATAAATGTTCAATCAACCACACCCAAAGTTCAATTTTGTGCAACTTGTGGTCTGGAGGCTTCTTCATGGTGGCTTCTCCATCAGTTCAGTTCTGGATTCAGAGAGGTAGCATCTTCTTTACCTAAAATTCTTCTCAAAAGGAATTTAAACTTTGCAATTTAAATAATGATATTTTTTACATTCCCCCGTGTTGTGGGTGATTGATCAAAATCCCCAAAATTCTCAATAGCCCAATTAATTACAATAGCAAACACACTTTCATATTTCACATAAGTTGCTGTGTGACATTTTTAAAACCTATGAATTGATGGACATTTGTCACAATTTTTACAAACGTAGCAATCTTTCAACCTTGGTAATAAACATATATATTTTTTTTTTTAAAACAAAGTAAAACTCATCTTGGGTTAAGAACATAATCAAGAAATCTATATATCATCCTGGTAGAAGTAAAATAGTGAGCTGAAGAGCATAAATAAAGGGGTGCTCCTTGTTCTTGGAGGCTTTTCCCAAGGGTACAAATGCCCTGAAATTAACTGCCCAACTTCCATTCGCATGTGGGAAGGTTGGGGGTTATAAAATACATTTCACTTCAGCTACTAGAATGGGCCTTACCTCGTGGTAGGGGCAGGCAAAAATAACCAGACTGTTAAAAAAAAATTCCAAAATCATATTTAAAAAACCCTTAAAATCAAATCATTTGAGGTATTTAGCACATTAAAATCCCAAAGGTTGTTAATACAATTATAACCAGTTCTGAAGTCCATCTATCCTCAGCAAAATAGAGAAAAGCTGTTTTTTCATATATGGGCTTATTCACAACAATATTTGTTCAACAGTTATAGGGGAAAAACAACAGAATTTCAAAACTCAGTACATTCAAAATACATTCAATCAACCTTCAGTTCAAGCAGAATAATATTGAATCCAGTAATATATGAACTTAAAATCACAAAGTTAAACCTTAAACAAAACAATGCAATAGAATACAGATAATTTTATAAACCATTAGAGTCTGAAATGCCTTAGAATATAGCCTTTAGCCTCTTCAAAGTTCCTTGGGGTTTTTTTTTTTGTTTGTTTGTTTTTATTTATCCATTTAAATGTCTATTGTCCGAAGGTAGAGTAGTAAAGGCTAGGCTATGGGGTTCAAGGGCTCCGTCCAGGGCCCCATGGCTGGGAAGCATCTGAGGCCAGATTTTAGCTAGAGACCTCCGGTCTCTGGGCCTGGCTTCCAGTTCGCTGGGCCACCCGTTTTCCTCCCCAAAGTTAAAGTTGAATCTTTGGGCTGAGTCTGCTCCCAGACGGGCAGGTAAAATCAATGAAACTGTCAGAAGAGTCAAAAATCCTTTTAAACAGCCCATTGCTATTAAGTTTCTGTTTGAAAAGATCTGTTTCTTCTCTTTAGTCTTTTCTGTCTTTCCCCTCTCTGATACCCCTGTGGCCAATACCCCCAGCCACGTGGAGGCTTAGCCTAAGGGAAAATCTCCTTTCCCTCTGGTCTCTCCCCTCCGCCCACGTGGCCAATACTGTTACCAGCTGGTCGCAATGAGTCCTGAGCGATCTGCTCCAAGGATCTGGGTGATGAGCCGGCTGGGTCGGGCTCCTGGGTCTGGGGCACAGAAATAGGCAGGCAGCGGCTGGTGAGAGGCCAGGAGCAGGAGCGGCTGCGGGGGTGGGCAAGGCCGGGACCAGGTACCAGGTGAGGATGATCAGGGCTGCAGGCTGCAGGCAGGAAGCGGCGGGGCCGTTTTCTAGGTACTAGCTATTAAAATTGAATTTAAGATCAGAAAAGAAATCAGAAGACTGAAAGTTCTTTTTCCCATTAGGTCGCCATAACTGTAATGAATAAAATTTAGGGGAGAGGGGGAGACTGAGGCAGGTAGAAATTAGTTTCTCTCTGCAAGGAATATATATTTTTTAGAGGTTTATTAAAGGTTAAAGATTAAGAATATACAAGTATGAAACATGTGCCTAGGCCAGAGGCCTAGACAAAATAACCTCACATCATGGAAGAGACCTCTCTGCTCCAAAAACGGAAGTCCAAAAAAGGGGCCGAGCCCTTCAAAAGCCTTTGCTTAAATATCTTCTCGATCTCGGCCCAGGTGAGATTACAAGGCATTCTGGGGAAGTGGAGCAAAGGCTCATGGGGATTGTAGTCCTGTATTCGAGTCTATTTTTTACACAGCCCAGCTAAGTTTAGAGAGATAGTCATCTGATGCTGAACTTTTGGGACATACAAACTTATGAAATTTTCATTTAAGAGGTAGAGGGATTGCAATCTGTTCTAGTTGGTGGAGGGAGGGCATATACTCATTAAATCACAGATCTTTTGAATGATTGAAAAGTTAGACTGGATAAATAGTATGTCTGGTGACTGCTTTTAAAGGTCATCTAGCTCCTGAGCTTGATTGCTCAGTTTTGTTCTTCAAACACAGATTGTATATCCCAATTCTGGCCAGCTGGGTGTAAATACACGCCGTTGGTGACATAAAAACCAGTGGGTATGGATGGATCACCTCAAATCCATCATTTTTGCTTTGAAAACACTTCAAGCAGTAATAGCTAATATTTATCTAGTACTGTAAGGTTTGCGAAGGACTTTCCTTACAAAAAGTTGAGCATATAGAATTGTTTTGTAATTATTTCCATAAAAAGGATATTCTTTAAGAAAAGACCATACAATTCAACTCAAAACATGGAAATTTAAATATTTTTGGAGATGGATACTATCATAGACTACATAGAAATTGTATTTTCCCCCTCCAGCTACTTTGTGATGAATAATTATTGTAATTGGCTCACATTACTAAAACATTAAATTGTTTAAGAGATTAGCTATTGCAACTGAAAATATTATTTGTAAAATTTCATTATATTCTGTAGATAATGAAAATTTTGACAACAAAATTGTAAAAAAAGGCATTAATAGGATCATGATGATTTTCTTTTAGCTCAAACCTTCCCCTTGAAAATTACATTGAATTTATTTTTCATATACTGTATATAGAGTTAGACAAGTGCCTGCTGTTCTCTCTGATTGAATACCTTTGAGGGCAGGGATTGATTGCTTCATTGAACTTTGTATCTCTGGTGCCTAGCAAAGAGTGAATTTATAAATACCTGTTGATCGATTGATTGATCATAGGATTTAGAGGTAGAAGGAATCTTGAGTTTTGCCTCCTCATTTTATAGATGAAGAAACTGAGATCCAGACAAGGAAAGCCTAAATTTATACAACTCATATCACAGCTAGGATTTAAAACTCAGCCACTTTTCTTGTACTTCCCACCCCCAACCCAACTCCAAATCCAGGTTTAATTCTATTTCATCATTCATCCCTCTCAGAATTCTTGTGCTTTCTTGGTATGTGCAAACACATTTTTTGAAGAACAATGTGCATGGTACTTGGTGATGAGTAATTTCAGGAAAAGACTGTAAAAGTGAGAACTTTAACCGTGTAGCCCCACCCCACCTGAGAGAGACTAGATTCTTTTCTATTCTTAAAGCGCTCCAATGGGAGATTCCACAAACCTCCCTGAGTGACCCATTCTAATGTTTAACAACACAGGAATCTAAGTCAAATTCACAGCATTGGTAGTTTTAAAAATATCACCATTTGACTAGGCAATTATGGCGTATAAATCCCTGAGAGGATAAACATGGAATCGCAATGTGTCACTTAAGAGAAGCTGTATAAAATTGCAGCCAGAATGGTTAAACTTAGCTCTCTAAAAGTTCTTTCATCTTATGGTTTTTTCTTGGTTTGTCTGAATCCCTTCCTTTTCCTGTTCCAGTCTTATTTTTTTTTTAAGTCTGTCTTCGAAATCATGTAATTTTAAGTAAAGAGTTAGGTGACATATTGCAACATTAAAATTGTTGAGTCAGGCCTTCATAACTTTATGACTGTTAAAAAAAATTGGAAAAGATGACTAATTCCCTCTAATTCTCAGCAGTCTACTCCAGATAAAAATCACATATTGTGCTACTCGAATATCACCAAAACAATTCCCTCCTGGTTCCCAATTTAGTTCAGTGTGTGGTTAACCTAATGGGAGGAAGATGCTCCTACCAATTGTAGGACACATTAAAAGTTCTCCTTATAATTGTGCCTGAGAGATTATACAGATATAAACAGCCCAAATAGCCACCTTCCCAAAACCTAGTTCTGAATTTTATAATTTAATAAGCTATACTTTCAGGCTGAGCTAGAAGTCTTATGCCTCTCAAATGGTTCTTCATTTATTCATGAAAATGTTGTAGGTTCCTCTTGCTTATAGAGAACTTTCTCTTAAGAGACTTAACAGATGCCTTGTTCCATAATAGAGACCCGTTTCCCCATAATTCTCTAATATCTTTTATAGAAACCTGTTTTCCTACTCTTCATGCTCTCTACTTCTTCAAAATATCAGGGAGTGCTGATATTTTAGGAGAATCTTTATTTTTGGTCAACATATACTTTGGGGCACAATCTTTGTTACTAGCATGGATGAAGAGACTGTTATAATTGTGCAAAAATAATCTGAAATCACAAATAGCATCATTTACATCCTTTCCTGATTACTAAATTAGTTCCCCAAAAGGACATCAATTATTTAAGGGGAAATTAATTAAGTCAAACTTATGTATCAAAACAAGTAATCAAAGGCTGGTTTCTTCTGAGACCCATTTGAAATGAAAATGAATTCTGGACACTTCAGAGCAAGAAGTGAATGGAGATAGACAAACTGTGCCAAGTACCTGGGAGAATCCTTATACAATCAGCCTCCTATGCTTGTATTGTCTGTTCCTTGTCCCTTTGATTTTGGTGAGATAGGGTTAGCCTGTAGCATTGAGGTATGACTTAGTACCCTTTTGGCCTGGAGTCAGAAAGACCTGATTCCAAATCCAACCTTGGACATTTATTAACTATGTCACCTTGAGCAAATCACTTAACCTCTGTTTGCCTAGGAGATAGGTAGATGAGGGGATAGAGTGCTGGTGCTGTTGTCATGAAGACTGGAGTTTAAATCTGGTTGTAAATACTTACTAGCTGTATGATCCTGAGCAAGTCACTTAACCTCTGTTCACCCTAATCCACTGAAGAAGGAAATGGCAAACCACTCCAGTATTTTTGCCAAGAAAATTCATGAGACCATGAAGAATTGGACATGAGTGAATAATTGAACAACAGCAACCCTTCTGCAAAGGGCACAATTCTAGGAATGAAAAAAGAAAAGATCCTTTTAACTATTGGATATAGTTTCTAAAGTAGTCTAGTAAAATTTGGATATGTGAGGATTTTTAGTTACTCTTGTTTATTCAAGTCAGTATTTGTCTTCCATTCATGTATGTCACTCTTCAGTTAAAAACAGTTAAACACTTGCTGCAATTCCTATTATCGCATTAAGGGCTGCTATTATTCTCCCCATTAAAGATATAACTAATATATTTTGTTTTTATATTATCTTTATTTTTTGATGTATCTCTGGCTTTTGCTCCACCCTCAGAGACATCCTTTATACTTTAGGAGGAAAAAGAAAGAGAAAAATAAAACAAATCGGCAAAATGAATGAACACTTTAATGGTCTGACATCATGGACAGTTTTCCTCGTCTATAACATTCCTCTTCTATCTAAAAAGGAGAAAGACATTTTTGGCTCCTTTTAGGGCCAAACATTGTCATCATTATAACAGTTTTGATTTTGTTTTTTCTACTTACTTTGATGTAGTTGTGGATATTTTTTCCCCAGTAATGTTTACTTCACTTTGCATCAGTTCATATATCTTCCCATGACTATGTGAATCATTGATAGTTCTCATTTCTTATAACACAGTAACATTGCATTACATTAATTGCCACAGTTTGTTTAGCTATACCCCAGTTGATAAACATCTACTTTGTTTCCAATTCTTTGCTTTTATAAGTTTATCTGTGATGGTAGCCAATCTGAGAGGTGTGATGATTTAGAGCATTTTAAAAACCCTTTCCTTCTGTCTTAGAATCAATATTGTATATAGGTTCTAAAGTAGAAGTGTGGTAAGGACTAGGCAATGGAAGTTAAGTGACATGCTCAGGGTCACACAGCTGGGAAGTTCTAGATTTGAACCCAGGAATTTCCATCTCTAGGCCTGGCTCTCAATCCACTGAGCCACCCAGCTGTTCCCCTAGAACATTTTTTTTTCTTTTGAATATAGATAGCTTTGATTTCTTCTGAAAACTGCCTATTCATATCATTTGACCATTTATCAACTGGGGAATCATTCTTATTTTTATAAATCTGTCTTATTTTCTATTTGAGAAATGAGGCCTTTTATTAGAGAAACATACTGTAAGGTTTCTTGCTTTCCTTCGAATTTTGACTATTAGTTTCATTTGTGCAAAACCTTCTTCATTTCATGTGATCAAAATTATCCATTTTGCTTTCTGTGATCCTCTCTATTATTTATTTAGTCATAAACTCTTCTTTTTCTGTGAATCTGGCAGAGAAAAATTTCCATGCTCCCCTAATTTTCCTATGAGATCACCCTTTATGCCTGATTCACTTAAACATTTTGACCTTAACTTGGTATGTGTGCAATGTGAAAAATTGGTCTATGCCTAGTTTTGGCCAAACTGCTTTTCAGTTTTTCCAGAAATGTTGTCAAATAGTGAGCCCTTGCTCTAAAAGCATAAATTTTTGAGTCTATCAAAGAATAAATTCCGATGATCATTTACTTCTGGGTATTGTGTACCTAAGGTGTGACAAGGAAATCACTTTAAAAGACTGATATATATTAATTTAAGGTCGCCAAGGAATTCAGCTATGTAATTCCTAAATAAAAACTCAAGTCAGCCGTCAACCTTTTATAGAGTTTAATTACAAACAGGAGGAAGAAAGGAATTAGAGATATATAGAGAGAGGGAGAGAGAAAGGGGAGAGAAGGGAATAGGGCTTAAATACCCCTTCTGTTTAGGCTGGGCCAAAAGGCTCAAGCCCTTAGATAGCTGAGGCAAAGAAAGGAGATCAGTCCCTATTACTCACGTGACCAAAATGGAGAAACTGTCTCAGCGGCCTCCACCTCCAGCTTCCTTCAGAGCAGCACCACTTCTCAGAGCCAAAAATCTCTCCAACCAACCACCTCTCAGTCCTCAGACCCCTCTATCTTTAAGGAAACCATCCAAGTTCCCTCCCCTCAGTTCTCACATCTACCAATCACTGTCCATCATTTTCCCTGTGCCAATGGTGACTCTAGCTTAACCCAGGACCGCCCAGAGGTCTGTGGCTTTGCACATGTCTGTTGAAGGTCATATTCTCAAATAATTAAATCTTTGATCCTTTGCTACAGCCCTTCCTAAATCCTGTTACCCTGAGTAGGGTAGAGATTGGAATAATTAAATTTTGATCTATGCTGCAGCCCTTCCTAAATCCTGTTAGGACTGAGTGGGGTGGAAATTGTATTTTCCAAGACCTGATTCTGTCATTCCAAGTATCTCTATTGTATCAATTCTAAAATCAATCATGACTCAAAGAAATTCCTGTTCTGTGCTTAAGCATAGGTCAAAGCCCTTTCCATTGTTCAGCAAAAGGTTTCTGTCCTAAAGTAATCTTAAGAAGGGAGGAGAAGGAACCTCCCATGCCAATGGGGTTCACATTCCAATACACTATCAGTAAGAAATTTTCCAAGTATGAAATTTCCCAATGGTGAAATTTCCAACATTTATAAGTCTAAGAAATTTTAAGGTTTACAAAGGTAATCCACTGGTCTACCACTTTAATGCTTAGTGAGTACCAGATTGTTTTGATGATTACTACCATTTCATTTTAATTTGAAATTCATTCAGTTTGAAATCTGGTACTGCTCTGCTACTTGCCTTCTCATTTCTTTTTATTGATTCCCTTGATATTTTGAATTTTTATTTTTCAGATGAATTTTGATAATATTTTTCTATATTTACAAAATAATTATTTGGTTATTTGGTTGGTTTTGCATTGAATATTTAATTTAATATGGGTCGAGTTGTCATTTGTGGTACATTGTCTTGGTATACCCATGAGCAATGAATATTTTTCCAGTGTAAGGGCCAGAGTGTAAGGGGTTAATATAAAAGGTTGGACTGGATTATTTGAGAGTAGGGTCACCAGGAATTTTCATAAATTTCAAAATGATTTTTTAGCAATTTATTCATAAAATATAGAAGGAGTGAAAGTAAGAAAATCAGAGAGAGGATAGGGTAAGGCTAACCTACACACTAAGTATTTTGCTCCAACCCCTGACCCAACCCAGGCAGGGATAATTAGTACTTAGCCTGAGGGACCTGAGACTTGAGCCCAGTAGCTGGGGATGCAGGAAGCCTCTCTCAAGAGGGTAGGTCTCTCCTGAGGCTAATCCCTTCCAAAAATCCAGGAAAGGAGTCAGCCTTTTTCACTCACCCCACGTTCCCTTTCTAAGGGAAAAGTCCAAGAGCAGTCTGAGGTCTCAAGCTGGAGCTTCTTCAAGATCAAGTTGAAGATGAAAGACCTCCTCACAGGAAGTTCTTGGCACTTTTAAAGATCATTCCTTTTTCTTACTTCCAGCGACTTCCTTCCATTTTACGTGTACCAATTACAGCTAAAGCTTTGCTTAGGACTGCCCAGGGGGCAGTCAGTCGATTCTGATTCATCACCCACTATTGCACATGTGGGTCACAGACCTCCCCCACTCAAGTGTAAGTGGGGTGTATACCCTTCTGGTGATTAAATCTAAAGATGGGCAGGGGAGAGTTAATCCCATCTTCACACCAGTTGGATTGATATTTCTTTATTTGTGTGAAGTGTTTTGTAATTGTGTTCATATAGTTCCTGGGTTTGTCTTTGGAGTTAAACTTCAAAATATTTTATATTGTTTGCCATTATTTTAAATGGAATTTCTCTTAATCTCTTCTTGGTGTGCTTTGTTGGTAATATATATAAATACTCATGATTTTATGTGGGTTCATTTTATATTCTGCCACTTTGCTGAAGATATTGTGTCAACCAATTTTTTTTAGTTGATTCTTTAAAGTTCTCTAAGTATATCAACATATCATATGCAAAGAGTGATAGTTTTGTTTCCTTGTGGCCTATTCTTAGTCTTTCAATTTCCTTTTTCTTCTCTTATTGTTATAGTTAGCATTTCTAAGAGTACATCATTAAATAATAGTGGGGATAATAGACAGCCTTCCTTTCACCCCTGATCTTATTGGGAAGACTTCTAGAAGTATTCCCATTAAAGATAATACTTGCTCTTGCTTTTAGATAGGCTCTACTTGTCATCTTAAGAAAAGTTTCATTTATTCCTATCCTTTCTACTGTTGTTTTTTAAAAATAGAAATGGTCATTATATTTTGTCAAAAGCTTTTTTCCCCTATACAATTGTATGATTTTTGTTATCTTTATCATCTCATTTTATCATTATCTTTAATGAAATTGGCAATTATTTCTTTGAACCATTCATTCTTTAGGATTAGATTATTTTGTTTCCAATTAATTTTTCATCTATACTTCAAAAGCCCTTTATTTATTATAATTTTTATTACATCATGGCCCCAAAGGGTAAATTTAATATTTCTGCTTTTCTCTATTTGTTTGTGAGGTATTCATGATCTCATATATGTTCATATTTTTGTGAAGGTGCTATGCATAGCTGAGGAAAAGGTATATTCTTTTCTAATACTATTCATTTTTTCCTCAGAGGTCTTTCACATCTAACTTTTCTATAATTCTATTTATCTCTTTAACTTCTTTCTTATTTTATAGTTAGGTTTATTTAATTGTGGGGGTGTATAGGGTACTCAGGGAGGGGTAGTATCTCTGGTATGGAGGGCTTGTTGTGCCCTCTTAGGGCAGCTCTCCAGACTCTGACCCCTACCTGACACCCAGCTCTCACTTGTGGCTCCCAGTAGCTGCTAGCATGTGGCAGCAGCCACACCCCGGGCAAAGGCTTCCACAGGCCAGCTAAACCTTGTGAGGGTAGCCATTGGGTCATTGACCCCTGGTGAACCAGGGCTTTGCTCACCCAGCATGTGAAGACTGCTTTGGCTGAACAGATGGAAGAAACCAATAAGAAAGTTCAACGGCCGAGATGGCGATGCAGCAAAGCACTGTGGAGTGCTTAGGGCGTGTTGGAGCACAAAAGACAACACGGCCATCCAATGCAGCTGAGGAAGTCTCCAGGTGTAACAATTTTTCGTGCCATTGGACCCAGGCTTCCAATGCCAAGAGAGTGGGACTGTCTCTGTGCATTGACTTTTCCACTTAAATATCCTTCATGCACAAGTGTCTTTGTGCACACTCATCTATACCCCATAGATGAAAACGCACAAAGACATTGTCATCCTCGGTTACCAAGAGACTACTACTACTATTTAATTGTCAAAGGAAAAAGTTGAAGTCCCCATTAATATATTTTTACTGTACATTTCCTCCTGTAATTCATTTAACATCTCCTTTAAGAATGTAGATGTTCTGTTATTTGTCACAAACATATATATTATTGATATTACATATGTCCATGGTACCTTTTTGCAAAATAGGGTTTCTCTGATTATTCCTTTTAATTAGTTCTGTTTTTATTTGAGCTTTATCTGAGATCATGATTGCTATACCTCTCATCTTCTTATTTCAACTGAAACATAATAGATTCTTCTCCAGCACCTTATTTTAATTCTGGCTTTCTCTGTTTCAAGTGTGTTTCTTAAACCAACATATTGTTGGATTCTGGTTAATAATACATTCGGCTATCAGCATCCATCTTGTTGGAGAGTTCATACCATTTATACTCATATTTATGATTACTGTGTATTTCTCTTTTTATCCTATTTTCTCATTTATCCTTCTCTCTCTTTTTTACCTTGCTCTTTCTCAAAAAGTCTGTTTTACATCTGCCTCCCTTAATTTCCCTTCCTCCTCTCTTCCCCTCCTACTGCCATATTGACTAAAATACTCAACCGAATTTGTGTGTGTGTGTCTATGTGTGTGTGCGTGATGTATTCTTCTCTCTTTGAACCAATATAGATGATAGTGAGATCAAGAGTTCCTTGCCACCACCTCTCATATTCCCCTCCATTGTAAAAGATCTTCTTTGCATGCCTATTTTATGTGAGATAATTTCCCCTCTTCTACCTCTTCCTTTCTCCTTCTTCCAGTGCATTCTTCTTTCTCACCCCTTCATTATCTTTTGAGGTCGTCCCAACATAACTGGCTCACATCCATTCCTTCTGTCTACATAGACTACTTCTAATTACCTTGATAATTATGAAGTTCTCAGAAGTTATGTGTATCAGGGCCAGCTCAGTGACTCAGTGGAAAGAGAACCAAAGCTTGAGATAAGAGGTCCTATGTTCAAATTTGACCTCAGGAACTTCCTAGTTATGTGACTCCGTGCATGTCATTTAACCCCAGTTGACTAGCCTTCACTGCTCTTCTGTCTTGATTCTAATAGGGAAAGTAAAGGTTTAAAATTAGGGAGAAGTTACATGTATCATCTTCCTATATTGGAATGTAGATAGTTTAATTTTATTAAGTACTTTATGATTTCTCTTTTATGTTTCTCTTTTTATCCTCTTAAATATCATATTTAAATGTCACATTTTCCATTTTGCGCTGGTCGTTTCATCAGGAACACTTGAAAGTCTTCTATTTCTTCAAATACTCATTCCCCCTTATGAAAAGGAAGCCTATCCACACCTAGAGAAAGAACTATTGGAGTAGAAATGAATTTGAAAACATATGATTTATCACTTATTTATTTGGTATATGATTTGGGGTTTTGGTTTTATAAGATTACTCTCTTAAAAAAAGAATAATATGAAAATATGTTTTAATATGTATAATCCAGTGGAATTGCTCATCAATTCTGGGTGGGGGCAGGGAGACAATATGAATCATGTAACATTGGAAAACTTATATGTATATTTGTGACTGGAATAAAATAAAGATAAAATTAAGAAAAATAAATACCTATTGCCCCAAAGGGTTATATTTGGTTTTTCTAGGTAGTTTAGTCTTAGTTTTAATATTAGCTCCTTTGCCTTCTAGAATATCATATTCCAAATCCTCTGCTACTTTAACATGGAAGCTACTAAATGTTGCATGATACTGACTATAGTTCTACAAAATTTGAATGCTTTTTTTGGTCTATTTGGAGTAGTTTTTTATTGACCTGGAAGTTCTGGAATTTGGCTATAATACACCTGGGAGTTTTAATATTGATATCTCTTTTAGGAAGTGATCAGGAGATTCTTTCAATTTCTGTTTTACCCTCTGGATCTAAGATATCAGTGAAATTTTCCTTGATAATTTCTTGAAGTATGATGTCTAAGCTCTCTTATCTTATTATGGTTTTTCAGGTAGTCTAACAATTCTTAAATTGTCTGTTTCCCAGGTTAGTTGTTTTACTTATGAAAAAGTTCAGAAAATTTCCTTTATTTTTCATTATTTTGATTCTTTTATTGTTTCTTGATGCCTTATGGAGTCCTTAGCTTCTACTAGCCCAATTCTTATTTTTATGGAATTATTCTCTTTGGTGATTTCTTATATCTCTTTCAGTTTTCTTTTCTAATGATTTTTTTTCTTCAGTGAATTTTTATTCCAATTTTATCATTTGGCTAATTCTGTTTATTTACCTCAGTATTCTTTTGTTCTCTAATCTTTTAATTGTCTTTTCATAATTTTCTTGTATCACTCTGATTTCCTCCCACCCCCAATTTTTTCCTTTACCACTCTTATCCCTTTCTTTAACTCTTCTAGTAATTCTTGTTGGGCTTATATACAGTTGCACTTTTCTTTGAGGCTCTGCTTATAGTTATTTTCATGTTGTCTTCTTCTGAGTTTGTGTTGATCTTTTCTATCACTAGAGTACCTTTTTGTATTCATGTAATTTATTTTTATTTTTATTTTTTGTCATTTGCTTATTTTCCCAGCCCTTTCTTGATTTCGAACTTCATATTAAAGTTGGGCTTTCTTCACCAGGGGTTGCAGAGGTACTGTGCCAAACTTTTGGGGTTTTTTGCACTGCTGTTTTCAGAGTTAGTTTTAGAGATCTGTAAATTTTTGGTGATTCCAAGGAGGTGTGATCCAGAGAGAGGTTTGACCACTGTCTGTAATATTTATTGGGAAAGGATGGGGAGGATAGGAAAAACTGGGGATAAAGTGAGGTTTGTTTGGGGGTATGGAGGAGTTGAGGGGAGAGAGGGAATATTGCTCAGTGAGGCAAAGGAGAGAGATGCCCCCCTGCCAAGAGGAAGCAGCAGGGGTCCAACAAGGACTGTTTGTCATTGAATGACTGAACTGATGTTCAGCTCTCTCTATGCCCAGAAAAGATAATCCACTTATCTGACTATGAATTCAAATAATATAAAGTTTAATAACCAGTTGGGATTGAAGTTTTTTCCTCAGCTTCAGAGCTGAGGCCAGGCCCCAGAGGCTGGCAAAGGGTTTCTCCCACTCCCATCTACTCTATATCAGTCCTTGCTTTGTCTAATTCAGAATCTTAGCAGTAGACAGAAAACAAACAAGAATAGTTCTGACCTTAAGAAGTGATTGGGCCTGAATCTTTGGGCTGAACCAAGAAGAGGCACATGATATCAGACTGGGCTGAACAAGCTCCTCCCTCCTCCAACACCAGGAAGGAAGTAAAACCTGGCAGGAAGGAAGTGCTAGTCACAAGACCCAACTGCCACTCCCAGTTGCCCCTTCCTCCACCAACTGTCAATCTTGTTTCCTTTCCACATGGCCCAGGAAAGACTCCTGTTCCCTATAGCTGCAAGTTCTAGCACTCCTCTCTACCCTGAATCTGCAACCCAGAACTGCTTATGGACAGTCTTGGACCCAGTGCCAGCACAGGGTTTCCTGTGTATGAAGTTAAAATTAGTGTATTATTCTCAATGTGTTTTTTGTTAGCAATAGTAACAATATTAGATCAATATTTCTTAAACTATAAAAAGAGGTTAAGTTTAAATCACTAGCTTAATTAGATACATATTTACTCTCTCTTTACCTTTCCTCCTCCCAATCTTTCACATAACCTTTAATTAATACTCTTTTTACACCAGTAAAGGGTATTGTATTTGTGTCTTTGTTTCCTATAAACTGGAAGTTCTTTTGTATATCTTTCTGGGTCTCTGACTTGAGAGCAATGACCCTGTGCTCTGCATGATAAGCAATAAAGCCACTTCTATCTTCATCTTATCCTGGCCTCTCTGATTATTTGAGTGATTTAAGAGGTGCATCTTGCTATATCAAAAGCCCTCAAATTCACACTCCAGATACCTGTAATCTTTTTCTGACCAATTTTCCAATTCTGTGGACTTAGAGTTCCTGAAGCTGCTCTCCTAACCACTTTCAAGTCCTACAGCTGGTGTTGCTACCTTGTTTACTCCAGGCTGGCTTCCACCTCAGTGATATTGACCTCTTCTTCCAACCTCCAAAGTTGTCTTGGGAAGAACAAATATCTCACTCTGACCTTCTATTGGCTGTGCCACTCCATAATTAAATTTGATATATTATTTTAAAGTTGTTTGGAGGGGAATATTGGGAGAGTTCAACTATAACTGCCTCTGCTCTACTATCTTGATCAATTCCCTATTTCTAAATTAATCAGTCTTTTTTTTTTAAGTGTTGTGCCTCGTGTTTGGTCAAGAAAAATCTAAATATCAGAAGGAGAGACATTAGGTCCTTTTGTGGTATCTTTCTAGGACATCAAGAGAGCTATGCTTTTCATTGATCCCCTCCATCCTATCTGTTGTCCTTTGTGTGTGGTTTGATTCTGCTCAATTCTGTTTTTGAAATGAATTAAGCAGGCAATGTGGCTTACTTTGCTATTAGAAACAAGACCTATAGACTTAATTCATCACATATTTTCCAGTATTCTCTTCTCATGAATATGCATGCATATGAGATTACCTGTCACAGAAATGCTAGAAGGTTTTGTTCCCCACTACTTAAGAAAGTAACTGAACTTTGCAGCCCTTCCTGTTCTACACTGAACAGAGACACTTCTCAGTAACCTTTTTTTTTTAATATCTCATAGGATATTATGTATTAATTTTTAAATTTAAGGATTTTGAGAGGGACCAAGAGTAAGATTCTTTCTTTGTTTCTCATGTCATTTTGCTTGTGGGCTTTCTTTTTCCATCATTGATTTGGTATTACTTGTTAAAAGAAAAATTCAATGTGAAACAATGAGGAGGTCCTTGCCTTCTCATCTGCCTTCTCATGTCTTGGAAGACCTTTATAAGAGCCATGTTCAGGGACACAGAGCTCTTTAACTTCTATATATCCTTCTCTCAATAAGCTAATGATAGCTAAAACTTGTGCTTAGTCCATTCCTGGCTAAGTTCTCTCTTTTTTTGACTCAAGGAGTCTGTATTTCTATGTAGCTCCATTGGCTTCTAGCTCTAACTCAGGAAGAATAGGCTAATTCTCTCATCTATTTGAGTCCCTTAATTTTATCAAAGAAAAAAAGCTGAGACCTAAAAAGTGTCTTGCCAAAGGTCATATAGGTAGGGAACATTTGAGGTGGTATTTAAACCCATTCCTCTGGCAGTGTGGTCCTCAGCTCTAGTATGAAGAGCCAAGAAGCAAGGTGATGAAAAACCAGGAAAGGAGTGAGGAATTTTGGATTAAAAAAAAACCAACAAAACACTTGTGATCAATTTGGCTTGACCCCAGATAGTGTGAAGAATATGAGGAAAAACTCATGAAAAGGTTTTATCTTTATTTGTTTTTCTCCATAGAGACTGGTAGTAGGAGAAGCAAATAGACCTAGTTTTTCCCCCTCCCCCTTTATTTTCTTTGGGAGCAAAAGAAGGAGTTTCAGAGGCTTCCTGACTAGCAGTCTTCTCTCTTCATGACCAAATGTTTTACTTCTGCTTTTTTTTTCCCTTTTCTCCTTGCAAAGTGAATTACTTTCCCTCTCTGGATTATTCTGTTCCTTGCTGCCTTTTCTACTTCCCATTTTCAAGATTGGGACATCTAACATTGACATTTAAATAAGAAACAAGCTATTGTAGTTCTTCAATGTGTGTCTTGAGGGTTAATGATAAAAATTGTATTTTTGTTTGTATATGTTTTTTATATCCTCTAATTGATAAGATTTACATATTTATATTGAGTTGAGAATTCTCCCTCACATTTAATATGCATCTTTTTTTAGTCTCCTGAGTTAGTAAGTACATACTTTTGAGGAATTGTAGGCATCTAAAAGGCTATCATCAATATTGTATTAGGCAAAAGTAAAAGTTCTTTGGAGGACTGGCTGGGAAGACTTGAAGAACTCTGAACTCATTTCCCATGCAATAATGATATCAAGGTATGTTCTTATGAAAGTGATTACTCTGGGTTTCCACATCTCGAGGGTCAGGACACTCTATACTTTGGTTTCTCCTGGACTTACCTGCTGGTCTGGTTGCAACATCCAGTCTGGAATCCTGGGCTCCAACGTCCCCAATTACCATGGCTTGAGATTCCAAGTCTCCCTGCACGTAAAACTTAAAAGGAAAAACAAAATAAGACCAAAACTCCAAACCTGTTTGTTGGGGGCTAGAGAGTCTAAGGAGAGGGAAAGGTCTGGGTCACATTTCCCTTTTACTGTATGGTTTCTCTGTATGGTTTTTTACTATATGGTGAAAGAGACCTTCACTCACTGGATGTTGCCAGAAAGAGCAGTTATGGCTATAAGACTCATGTAAAAGGGATATTCCTGGTCTTATAGAAATCAAAAAGGCAGAATATCCACTCCTGGACCAGTTCTGTCTCCCAGGGACAGGTTCTAAGCATTCCCCATGAGAGTGCAGGTTAAGTAGGCTGGACTTATACTAACCCCACCCCCATTCACTCATTTAAAAAAAAATATGTCTGTGTATATTAAGCCTTGCTGTCACAATCCTAAATTTGTTATTTCCCCAACTATTTGATCTTCAAAGAAGTCAGAAATGAAATAGGGATAGTGTCCAGTTCCAGAGATGGAAGTTTTTAGATAGGTGTGAAATGGAGAAATAAATTATTTCAACTCAGGGAGTTTACTAATAAGAATAATATATTAAAGTATTCCATATGTGTTTCAGAATAGTTATAGAGTTATAGAAATAGCACCCTTATAGAGGAATATCTAAGACACTTATTTAGAAATGAATATATACTGTTCTCTGACACCTTTTTTCTTGTTGATGCCTAAAGTATTATTAGATTAGTTTTATGAGTTTAGACCTTTATACTGTAATTATATTGTGACTTCTTTAGGGTCAAAGACTGTATCATAAGCTTCTTTTCATTCCTCACATTGCTTTGTTAAATGTTGTAAACAAAATGAAAAATGTATTTTTCACCTGGTTTCAGGGATTATGCGACTTTATATAGAGTAATTGATTCAGTTTACTTGAGTGAATTCACTATTTTTATTAATGATTTGTGGAATAGAAAAAAGAATTAGCAAGAGGTCTTGGGTTTATATCTTGCCTCATTGATTATTATTCATGTATTGCCTTGGACAAGTCACTTATCCCTTTGTGCCATTTTTTCCTCCCTTATTTATTTATATAAATTTATCCACAAGTGTCCCAACTTCTCCCCACCCTTCTCACATCACAGAAAGTATCATTCAGGACTCAGATATTTTAACACAAATTGTCTTTCATGTTTCCATCTTTCAGTTTACTTTCTGGAGGAAGCACTCACAATTTCTTCTTCCAGTATTAATTCTATAGCTGTGTATGATGTTCTCTTGTACTCATGTACTCATTTCACTATTTATTATCCCCATGTAGTTTTTTACAAGTATTTTTTAAAACTAGTCAGCTCATAATTTCTTGTGACACAGTAGTATTCCATCACAATCATATAACACAATTTGTTTAGTCATTCCCCAATTGATGGGCAACCCCTCAGTTTCCAATTCTTTGCCATTACAAAGAGAGCTGTTACAAATATTTTGGAACATAGCAGTTCTTTCCCTTTTTCACTTATCTCTGATTTCATTGATTTCTACTGTTTAGAAAACAGATCCACCAATGGTATCATTGGATATAAGAGTA
Organism: Monodelphis domestica; assembly: GCF_027887165.1. Taxonomy (NCBI): domain Eukaryota; kingdom Metazoa; phylum Chordata; class Mammalia; order Didelphimorphia; family Didelphidae; genus Monodelphis; species Monodelphis domestica. The sequence continues at coordinate 197,739,571 of NC_077229.1, read as the reverse complement.
TATGCAGTTTTATAATTCTCTGGATTTAATTCCAAATTGCTCTCCAAAATGGTTGGATCAGTTTATAGCTCCACCAACAGTTTATTAGTGTCCCCATTTTCCACATCCCCATCAACGTTTGTCATTTTAGTCAACTTGATGGGTGTGAGATGATATCTTAGAATTGTTTTAGTTTACATTTCTGTAATTTGGAGCATTTTTTCATGTACCTATTTATAGCTTTGTTTTCTTTATCCAAAAAAATATTTTGTTCATATCTTTTGCCCATTTAGTAATTAGGGTTTTATTCTTATGAAGTTATCTTTATATTTTACACTTGAGACCTCCATCTGAAAGGCTGTTTATAAAAATCCCCCCTCAGTTTTCTGCTTTCCTTCTAATGTTGGCAACATCTATTTTATTTGTTTAAAACTGTTTCAATTTAATGTACTCAAATTTCCAATTTACATTTCACAATCTTCTCCATCTTTTGTTGACTCATAATTACTTCTCCTATCCATAAATCTGATAGGTAATATGTTCTTTGTTCTTCTAATTTACTTTTTATATATTCTTTTATGTCTAGATGATGAATATATTTTGATCTTATCTTAGAGAATGGTATAGGATATTGGTCAATATCTATTTTCTGCCAAACTAGTTTCTAGTTATGCCAATAATTTAAAAAAATTTCTTATCCTCCAAACCTGGATCTATGCTTTTGTCAAATACAAGGTTACTATAATCTTTTACTGCTATTTCTTATATGTTTGTTCTGTTCCACTAATCTGCCTTTTTGTTTCTGCCAGTACCAGATAGTTCTGATAATACTGCTTTGTAATACAGCACAATTTTTGTAAAATCCAAGATTTAAAATTTTTTGAGAAAATTTTCACAAAAAAGAAGCTCACTTACTTCTTGAATCAAGAAAATGAACTGTTTGAGAAAGTGCCATAAAGAAACCTACACTACATCAGAATATCCAGAATGGACTTTGGGATGTAATTGAATGGTAATTGAAGGGGGTTGAACACATTTATTCTGAATGTAAATTCTTATGCCAAACGGGAATGCCCCTTAATTGGCTTATTGTCAATGTGCCTAGCAAACATTGATTTTATTCTCTCTTCTATTTTCCTCTTATCTCCAACTAGAAAGTGCAATATTGTATGTACCTTTAGCTAGAAGATCTTTAGAGGTATAAGCTAGTTATATTAAGTGATTCATGGGGAAGACTAGTCTCCCAAAGAATCATTGTGAAGTTAGGTTTAACTCTCCCCTTGCCTATTTTTAGCTAAATAAATCAAGAACTTAAAGTACCCCTACTTGACACTAAGAGAGTTCTCAAGTCACTTACTAGAGTAAGCACATACCTTCAAAAAGGCTAATGCTACCACCCCCCTTGGCCAGTGCTAGGCAAATTGAAAGACTGTGATTGGTTCCCCTAAAGAGGGGAAGGGACAGAAAGTGATGAGGAAAAAGGACTACATAAAGTCCTAAACTTCCTGTCCAAGGGACTTCTTTGGAGGACTTCTTTTTCCTTCTTCTCCTTTGAACTTCTCCTTTGTAGTTTGTCTTTAGAGACTTTGCACTGGTGAGCTGGACTGAAGGAGGAGACTCTTTCCCTGAATCCTGCGTTGGCTTACTGGGTGAGTAGCTGACCTTCCTTTCCTAGCTTCTGGAGAGATTGGTTCCATAAAGACCTTCCTTTCCTCGAGGAGGCTGTGTTGGTGTTTCTGTCAGTACCAGATAGTTCTGATAATTACTGCTTTATAATTATTAAAATCTGATATTGCCAGACCTCCCTCCATTATATTTCCTATCATTAATTCCTTTCATAATCTTGATATTCTTCCAAATGAATTTTGTTATTTTTTATAATTCAATAAAATAATTTTTTGATAATTTAATTGGTATGGCATTGAATAAGTAGGTTAGTTGAAATAAGATCATCGTCTTAATCATATTGGTTCTGTCCATAACATCCATAAACAATTAATGTTTATCCAATTATTTAGATCTGTCTTTATTTGTATAAAATTTATTTTATAATTATGTTACTGTAGTTCCTGGGCTAGTTTTGGCTTCCTCTTATTTTCAACAAAATTTTTAATTCAAGTTTATTAAATGTGAACTATATGGTAGATACTATGCTAGATGCTGAAGATATAAAGACAAAAACAAGAGTACCTCTCCTTAACCAGCTTACATTCCACTGGAGGGAAACTATACATATATATATATATGTATATATATATATATATGTATGTATGTATATATATATGTATGTATGTATGTATACAGAGATAAGTAAAAACCACATAAGGAACTATTTCAGGAAGAAAACACTAAAAACTAGGGAAATCAAGAAAGTCCTCTTATAGTAGCTGGCACTTGAACTGAGCTTTAAAGTGAGTTAGGGGCTCTAAAATGTAGAAATGAGAAAAGAGCATGAACCAAACCTTAAAGTGAGTTTGAGGGGTGATGACGAGAAGAGAACATTCTGGATGTGGGGGCATACCCTATGCAAAAATATGGAGATAGGAGATAGAATTTCAGAGTATATGGGAGTAGTTATCAGGCCCAGAAGGATATTTGGGGTTTTAAAGGACTTTAAATACTATGTAGATGATTTTGTATTTTATAGTAGCAGTTACAAGGAACCAAAGAACCAAAACTTCTTGAGCAGTGAGGTGGAATAGCAAGACCTTTTCTTTAGAAAAATCAATATAGCAGTCATGTGGAAGATGGTTTGGAGAGAAGAGATCTTGGGTTATAGAGGGGAGAGACTAGATTATAGAAGAAAGATGCTGAATTATAGAGGGGGCAGGTTAGTTTGGAGAGGAGCAGTTACATTTTTGAGACAATCAAAAAGCTACTACAGGTGGGATAAACTGGAAAATTAAGGTGATAAAAGACACATAGTGTGTGGAGGAAGTTAATTTTTCCTAACCACAGTATCCAGATTTTTTTTGAATGCTTCAATAAAAAATAGACTATTACACTACTCCAGGTTAGAGGTTGTAGAGAGTTTAAATGGTGGTAGTTTTTGTATGAATGGAGAGGAGATAGATGGAAGATCTATTAAGAAGTAGAATCATGGAAATAAAGAGATGTACAGCATTTAGATTTTAACCAATAAAGAATATGAAGCCATTTCTCTGAGAATAACTATTTACTAATGGATCATGCAATTTCCATGAACTTTAAATGAATATCCATTAATTAATTTCCATTAATGGATTCTTTTCACTATCCTCCTGTGGGGTGGGGAGCAGGGAAGGGAGTGAGTCCTGTCTCTTGTTTATAAAGGGAGTTGTATTCTCTTTCTGACTGACCTGACAATTTGACGTTTGGCTATCTCCTGATGGTCCCCACTGGTGGATATTTCAAAGAGATGGAATGGACTTAGAAACCTTAACTTCTCTTTCATTACCTCATCACAGGGAAGGCAGGTGTTTGCCTTATCCTGGAAGATAGCCCCACAGCTGCACTGATGGTCCAGTGTACTTTCATAATTGTTCAAAGTCAATCATAGTTGATCAGCCTTGCCTATAATCCCTTTAAAATTTTAACAAAAGAAAGAAGGGCCTAACTCAGTTTGATAGCTTGGAGTATGGCACAGGTCTGGAAGTCTAGAGGCAAACTCTTTCAGCCTGACTGTGGGAGACAGACTAAGGGAAAAGTGATTTCACATAGATATCACAATTCAATATTAATTTTCCTCAGATGGATAGAAGGGATATTAGGAGATAGAAAGGATAATGCTTGACAACTGATTGGATATGAGAAGGGCAGTGAGAATGAAGAAATGAAAATGATTCCTAGGTTATAAACCCAATTTCCTATTCAGGTTGGGTGCCTCAACCCTAACTCTCATCTGGAAACCTTTTACTCTGAGTCTGCTCCCACAGGAGCCCCATTAAGCATCTGGGCTGCAACCAGGTACCAATTAGTACAATCATGGCTATGATAGGTATTTAGCAGGCTCACTGCCAACAAGAGCTTGGGCCAAAATGAAAAATGGCTTTAGAAAGAGAGACACTCGACCTTTTTCAGAAAAACCCTATTATCTGCTGTAATTAGTTTTTCTCCCAATTAAAGACCTAACAGCTTTGTCCTCATATTGAATTTTTAAATTGAAACGAGGTTTAAAAAATCAACATAATTAGGTTAAGAAATGGTGGTAATACTTAACATTTTTCTTTTTCGTTTTTTGGATCAGATCTGTGATTTCACCCTTAAAGAGATCTCATAGTGAGGAAATTCCCTCCACAGATGCAGATCTAGCAAGACTTGTTCTATAATTTGTAGTCTCAGACAATTGCTCAGGGAGGACCTGAGAGGTTAAGTAAATTGTCTCAGGTTACTCAGGTAGGATCTGCTGAAGCAGGACTTGAATACAGGTAGTGTCAAGTAAATTCAGGACCTGTGCTCTCTCCATTACACCTAGCTGCCTCTTTCCGAGTATTTACACAAATTTATATATTATATATACATATATATATATATATATATATATATATATATATATATATATACACACACACACACACACACAGGTATATACAATTTCTATTTATGTGATAGTTTATAGGTTCCAATGTATTCCTGACAGGAATCATATAGAATAGTTAGAGCAGAAGTTATTTGCCTCACTTAATAAGTATTAGAATCTGAAGCTAAGGGCTGAAATGATAAAGTCACACAGCTCATAAAATAGCAGAGCTGAAAATGGAATCCAGGTCTACAAGCAGAAGACGCTTTCCATTAAACCAGACTGCCTCTTTCCCTCTGTCCTTAAGGGAGAATTTAAAACATCTGCCAAGAAAGATTTGATGCACATCTTCTAACACTTGAAAGAAAAAGGGCTCGTGTGTTAGAAAAGCTGAGAAATCCATTTAGGTGAGCCTGGAATTCAGCCTCTCTAAGAGTTGTGAGATTTGATGTTCCATTCAAGGCAAGAGAAAGGAAATGTTCATAAGTCCTTTTCATGGTGATTTTGTGTTTCCCCAGCATAGATCTATCCAGGCTGTCTGGATTTGGGGAGTGAGTTATGAAAGGCTATGGATGTCAGAAGATAGGTACATGAGAGGGAAGGTTCACATTGAGAAGAACTGCCAGGGCTCTGGGTGGGGTGAGGAATGAGTTAAGAAGTGTAGGGAAGAAAGGTCCCTATCTCCTTATACTTGATTGGATTTTAGTGATAGTGATAGGTTTAAGATAATCAATATTGTGATTCTAAAGTGATTAGTATAAATTCCATTATAATCTTAACACAATCAGTAGAATTCATGATTTTTATAAGGATTTTTAACTAAAGCATAAAAACTGCTTCTAAGGGGATTTATAATCCCTACATAAGTTTGTACTTCCCTTTATCATAAAATGCTGACTATCTGAATCTTGTTTCCTAATATGGTGCAAACAACATGCACCTTTCCCTGTTTGGAAATAGTCATCCTTCCCCCCAAATCAGATGAGTCTGAGGTAATGGTCATCACTATCTGCCTAAATAAGGGTATTACCTTGTGGTTTGGCCTTTAAACTAATATGGGCTTTCCAAAATGAACTAACCAATCAGCTTTGTAATGGGTAACTGTTTCTAAATAAGGTCTATATGATGTTATATCTTGCGATCTTTTACAGAAGTATTCATTTTGTTATAAAAACCAGGTCTCAGCCTCTGGGCATTGTCTCTTACTAGGGTCCAACAATGTAATACATGCAAGAGAATGCTTTTATTGGAGGACTTGGCCCTCTTCCAATAAAATCTACCTTTCTACCTTGACTTGTAGAAATTTGACTTTTGACTTTATTTACCTAAATTGTCTATATTGAGTTGGTAGGTTTCTATTACACAACAGAAGTGAGAAGGCAAAGCACAGTGAATTTTCTAATTCTGATGTGAAAGGCCAAATGTACATCCTATCTTCATTATGGAGGAGAATCTAAAGTCCCTCCAGGCTTCATAGAGTGTGCCATGTTTGTATGAAACATTTTTGCTCAAACAACAATGGGCATAGTTAAAAGAGAGAAAGAGAAAACCCCCTGTAGTAAGCAAAGACTTCTTGAAAAATGATTGGCAGGGACATGTGATTTGCAAGAAGTCTTTGCTTACGACACCCCTAGAAAACAAAATAAAATGAATGGTCTGTAATAGACAAGAGGAAGGTGTGACATGATCTACAGCCTTCTTGGGGAGCTTTTCAAAAGCTGAATTGAGTGTCCTGGGGTAGCATGGCATTGAGAACAGCCATAATTTCAGAGTGGGTGGGAATTAATTCATTGGATTCCTTTTCTCTGATGAGCTCATCCATTACCAGCCCAACTTCTCTAGAGAAATTTCCTCCGAAAGACCTATTGGTCAGCTGCATTTGTTCACCCAACTAAATTGCTATCAAAAGCAATAAAATGTGGTACTTCTAAACAAAGTTCTTCCTGTAAAAGCCCAGCTGAAGAAAATTAAATGTCTCTGGAAGCTTGTTAATATAACTCATCACCCACTTCACTGAGCAGTCTTCAGGCTTGTCACTTATAACAGAAGTACTTCTGTCAGTCCCAGATGGAAAATGGGTCACAAGGTGGATGAAACACAAGGCATTTCCCCAGGGCAGCCCTTAGCTTAAGTCTCCTGGGAAGGTAAAAAATATCTCACAGTTGCCCACTGACACGTGTGAGTCTATGATGGCTCAGCCCATGTCAAGGAAAGACAAACGGAAACACACACACATATCACATCCACACAGGGATGGGTTTAGAATGGCTTATGTTGCACAGACTTTCCCAGAAAACTCTCAATGGGCTAGTCTGACAGTATGTTTATGAATGTACTAGTTGGACACTAGGATGACATTCATGGCACTAGTGTGTCCAAAGGAGCATTTTGAAGGAACTTCTAGAGCTCTCTAATTGACTGACTACTTGTGCTACCTGCATCTTTTTTTTCCAGTCTACTGACAATTCTTTTAAAGAGATAAGATATCTGTGTAGGATGGTTGGGCAATTAAATTCAACAGACATGAATAAATGCCTTCTATATACCAGCCTCTATGCTAGGTGCTGGAGATACATAGGCAGAAATGAGACCGCTGCCCTTAATGGAGCTTGCATTCTATTGAACAGGCATACAAGTACACAATAAGGTAATTAAATAAAAGAGAATTTGAAGAGAGAGAGAACACTAATGACAGGAGGACTAAAGAAAGGTTTCTTGTAATAACAAACCTTGAAGAAAGAAAGCTAAGGATTCTAGAAATGTAGGGGAGGAAGGAATGTGATTCTGAAAGGGAGGGATTCTGGGCAAAGAGGAAGAGATGGAAGAAGGAATATGGAGTTTTAGAAAAACTAGTTAATAGTTTAGCTGGAATGGAGAATACATTCATGGGAATAAAATGAAAAAATGTCTGGAGAAATAGGTGGTAGAAAGACTGTAAAGGGCTTTAAAATCAGACTAAGCCATTCACATTTGATCCTGCAAACAAAAAGCAGATGGAAGATTGTTGAGCAGGAGTGATATGTCATATAAACTTATGTTATAGGAAAATTGTTTAGGTAGCTATGTGAGGGATAGCTTGGAAAGAACTCAGACTGGAAGGGAGAAGATCACTTAAGAGGCTGTTGTGACAGGTTAGAGTCGAGGTGTTCTGGATGAGGATAGTGCATGTTTGAATGAAAATAAGGGGGTACCTGCAAGAGATGCATATTGAAATGGTTCAGTAGAACTGATTAGACATGGGGACCATTGGAAAGAGAAAAATTAAGAATAAATGTAAATTTAGGAACCTCAGTGCCTGGAAGAAAGGCGGCGGTATCTTCAGCAGAAACAGGGAAGTTTGCAGGATCGGGGAGATTCTGGGAGTAAGAAGAATTCTCTTGGGGGTATATTGAATTTGATATGCATATAAAATAGATAGAAATAAATGTCTAGCAGAAAGTTGGCAACTTGAGACTGAAATTCAAGAAATAGATTATCTGAACTGATTTTTGGAATCATGTGCTGAGAGACTACAATTGAAGAAAGAGACATTACCAAGAGAGTGGAATAAGGTGGGAGTAAACCAGGATTAGGGTTTGGCAAAGTAATAGGATAAGACAACAAGGGTAGAAGATAGTTTAGAGTTCAACTGGTAAAGTACATAGAGACGTGAGGTTGGAATTAGAAAGCTTTGGGTTCAAATCCTTCCTTTGAGATTTATCAGCATGTGATGAGGTTTAAGTAACTTAATGTATCTGATCCTCAGTTTCCTCATCTGTTAAATGAGGATAAGAATATCTGTAGTTCTGCTTTCATAGAATTTTGGGACTGAAATGAGTAGAGAGAAGGGCATGGTTACAGAAAATAGTGTGAATTGATATCAATACTATCAAAAATATTGATAGTATTCGTTTGAATGTGGGAGGGCAAGGAAGAGGGAAGAGTTAAGAATGACTTTAACACTGGAAAACTGGGTAATTAGAAGAATAGTGGTCTAGCAACAGAAATAGGGAAGTTTAGGGAAGAAGGAAGGGAAGGTTTAGGGCAAAAGATGATAGAGATTAGAATCAGAGAAAGAATATTTCACAGTTCAAGATCATAGAGATACAGTTGTGGGTAATAGTGAGCTCTAAGATGGGATCATTGTTCTGAGTGAAATGCCAAAATTCTGGATGGCATTCAGACTTTACATGTTGTAAGAGTAACCCATTTAATGCATTAATATGTACAATGATATTGCATATAGCATCCTAGAGGCTTAAATGAGCAGATATGGCTTTTAAAGGCTCCTAATTTTCTACCAAGAGAAAATTTATGCCAGGTGGAATCTGGCCCGTCTGTATGTTAATTGTGCAAACATTGGCACATTAAGGAGAAATCTGAAATGTCACCAATTTACCACAAATGAGTTTCACCATTTATCTTTTGCATATTTTAGATTGTGCTGTTTGGGAAGTTTCATTACTCACTTGGCTTTTGGAAGCAAGGAAAACCTCTGCTGCTCTCATAACTCTTATCCCAGGTTTGACACACAACTAGTTGTATGACCACCTCTTTGGGTCTCAGTTTTCTCATCATTAAAGCGATGAGAAGGGAAAGATCTCAAATCTATCAGTTTCAAAACAGAACTCCTTACATTTCCTTCTAAACTTATCTAATTTTTTCCCTGAGTACAGCCATCCTTCTAGCCACTCAAGCTCTCAAGCTTCTATTTTCCCTTGACTCATCTTTTTCCCTCAAGACCAGACCCTTCTGGAGAGGAGGGACCCTTTCACTTTTATCCTAGTACCTAACCTTGTGCATATGGCATCCTAGATGCAATGGAAAACTTGGAGTCAGAGAATTCTGGGCTCATGTTCTTCCCAACACTTAATAAATATGACTCTAGGCAAACCACTTAATCTTGCTAAGTAGAAGTTTCACCATCTATAAAATGGAAATAATAGTACTCCATATAGTTATGAATCTTAAGTGAAATGATGTAAGTAAAAAAATTTGGCAATGCTAAAAGTGTCATAGAAATGTCATCCAATATTAATGAATTTAATTAAACTAAATATGCCATCAGTTGCCAAGTCTTATCAGTTCTTTCTATGTCTTACATTTGTCTTCTCTCCACTTGTGGCCTCTATTGTGGTTCAATCCCCCATTACTTTTCACATCGTCTATTTTGATAGGCTCCAAATTGTCTCTCCTGCCTCTAGCCTCTCCCCTTTTCACTTAGTTGACAAATTAATAACTCTTAAAACATTGATTTGATAATACCAGTTTACTTCTCAAAAATCTTAAAGAATTTCTTATTTCCTCTAGGTCATTCCTTCCCCTCCTTGCTTTTCAAACTTAAAATAAGTTGCCTTTCCCTTATTTTAACATTCTCATTTCATATCACCTCCCTAAAAGCATTCACCATTCTGAGTAAACTGTCTTTGTAGTCAGTCAGTCAATAAACATTTATTAAGCACCTACTATGTGCTAGGAGCTGTGCTAAACATTGGAGATACAAAAAGAAGCAAGACTATCCCTGCTCTCAAGAAGCTCACAATCTAATGGAGGCGATAACAAGCAAATAGGGACAAACAATCTAGATACAGGATGAACAGGAAATAAATGACAGAGGGAAGACATTTGAATTAAACAGGGTTAGGAAAGGCTTGCTATAGACTCGTGTTGAGGAACCTATGGCACGTGTGCCAGAGAGGGCTGCTCCCTTCACCCTCTCCACTGTGCCTGAGGACCGCCCCTCTGCCCAGCAGCCCAATGGGAGTGCTTCCTCCCTCCCCTGTCTGAGGTAAGGTGGTAGCTCACATGTGGGGTGAGGGTGCAGTAGGGCACTTGGTCTCTAAAAAGTTCACCATCACTGCTGTAGACAATGGGATTTTAGTTAATACTTAAGGGAAGCCAGGAGGTGGAAATGAGGAGGGGGAGCATTCTAGGCAGTAGGGAAGAGTGTCAGCCAGCTGTTCAAAGGAAATAACATCTCATCTTCTATGTCTGTGTAAACAAGTGGTGCCACATGATTGGAATGTTTTTCTTACCTCTTCCTCTTACAAATTTATCAAATTTGAGGTTTGTCCATTACTCTCAACCAGGTTAAGCCCATGTGCCAAGAAGGTTTTATCAAATCAAGGCTGCTATGCATGCTATAGCTCCTTGGACCCACAGGTTGAGTGAAAGGTGGACATCAGAAGAGAGTGAACAGTCCTGAAAAGGGCTCAGCAAGCCCTCACCCCAAAGGGGCTAGTCTCCCATCCCAAACACCCCATATACCTACTTTTAGAAGAAGGAGCCAGGGACTGCCTGAGACACACATGTTAAATGGAATCAAAAGAGATCTGTGAAGCTCTTAGCCCAATTACCTGCACATATAGCAACTTTCTTCCTTCTCCTTTCAACCTTGTAGACAATAGCTAAAATTTATACAACACTTTAAAGTTTGCCAAATACTTTAATATTAACTACCATTTGTATAGTGTTCATTATGTGCCAGACCCCATGCTAATCACTTTACAATTATTGTCTTATTTGGTCATCAGAATAACTCTGGGAGGTAGGTGCTTTGATTGTTCCCATTTTACATGTGAGGAAACTGAGGCAAGCAGATATTAAGGGAGTTACCCAGGACTACAAAGCTAGTAAGTGTCTGAGACAAGATTTGAATCCAGGTCTTCTTGATTCCAGACCTGGCACTCTATCTACTGTACCATCTAGCTGCCCCTTTAGAATCAATTAAGATCATGTATGACAATATTTGTTATAAATTTTGATTCCATTAGTAAAGCTGTCTGATTTTACATATTTTTAATTGTCTTAGAGTTGAAAGTGATCTCCATTTAATAGATGAAGAAATAGAGGGTCAGTGAGATTAAATGAGTTGAGGCCATACAGTTAATAAGTGGCAAGAGCAGGACCTGAACCCAGAACTTTCAGACTCTAAGTCCAGTGCACATATGAATATAAAAAAGATTACTGATCTTTCTCATGCTCTACCTGACACTATTTAGTAGTGCTCATTCAATCTACTATACTGCCATGTAGAGGTCATGCTGCCTCTACAATTAAATTTTAGCTGCTCAGCTAGGTGGTACAATGGATAGAGTGCTACACCTGGAGTCAGGAGGACTTGGGTGCAAATCTAGCTTCAGGTACATACTAGCTGTGTGACCTTGGGCCAGTCACTTAAGTGTTTGCCTCAGTTTCCTCATCTGTAAAGTAAGCTGGGAAAGGAGATGGGAAACCACTCCACTGTCTTTAAGAAAACCCTAAATGGTATCAGCAAGAATTCAACATGACTGAATGACAGTCACAAAATTCATTTTTGAGCCCTAATTAGGCAGAATGTCTGTGTCAGTATCATCTAGAAATAATGGTGCTAAAACTAGCCATTAATGTCATACAGATGTTGGTTGATTTAATAATTAATTTCTTAAGGAAATATGTTTTGCAAGATAACACACAGATATATGTATATACATACATACATATATATGTGTATATATATATATATATATATATATATATATATATATATATATATATATATATATAACCTATATCAAATTGCTTACTGTCTGAAGGGTGAAGGTAGAAAGAGACAGAGAATTTGAAACAAATTGTTAGAAAATGAATATTAAAAATTATACAAGTAATTTAGAAAAAAATAGTACTGAACTATAAAACAATTTCTGAGGGGTTGTGAGTTTCTTAGATGGAGGTTGTTTGAAAAATTCTTCATATATATGAATTTTTCTATAAAGTCAAAGGTCTGGATGAGGTGGAGATTTTCTGAGTACTGTAAAAAGTGAAGAAAAGGAATAGATAATCGTAATATTGGCATAGTTGAGACAGATGCTAAGTGGATTTAACATCATCACAGTTCACACGTTCCAGAGTGAAAGTGCTGTTGAGAAGAAGAAAATAGAGCAGGAACATTTTTAGAATGCATCACACATTATTTGGTTAATTCCTGAGCTTTTTCCTCATTCTGGCTTTACCAATAACACATCAGATACATACAGACCTTACTACATCTAGAGAAATTTTGTTCTTTTTTTCCCCTTTCTCTTTTGATTTTTGTTACAAACACTTTCTGCTTTTCTTTACCAAAATTTTTCCAAGAGACAGGAGAACATGAGAGAGAGACAGAGAGAGAGAGGAAGAGAGAGAGAGGAGGGGATTGGCGGGGGGGGGGGGGGGGGGGAGGAGAGGTTTAATGAGGACTAACAAATGCTTGGATTTGGGAAGGGATTTTTGCTCAATATATTACTGTTAATTCTATTTACATTTTCCTGTCATTGCCAAAATGACATGCAAAATGTAAAAGAACCATTAAAACTCTGAAAATTGTTGTTGTTCAGTCAAGGCTGACTCTTCATGATCCCATTCAGGGTATTCTTGGGAAAGATACTGGAATGACTTGCTATTTCATTCTCCAATTCATTTTATAGATGAGGAAACCAAAGGAAATAAGTTTGTGACTTGTCCAGGGTCACACAGTAAGTATCTGAAGACAGATTTGAACTCTGAAACATGAGTCTTCCTGACTTCCGGCTTGGCACTTTATCCACTGTGCCATAAGCTGCCCCAATTCTAAAAAATACAAGGCATACATACATTCCTGATGGGAAGAAGGCACAGGTTACCCTTATAAAAAACTCTTACTTTTTGTCTTAGTAACAATTCTAAGCCAGAAAGGCAAGGTTTGGGCAATTGGGGTTAAGGGACTTGCCCAGGGTCATCCAGCTAGGAAGTGTCCGAGGTTAGATTTCAAGCCAGGTCTTCCTGATTCCAGGTCTGATGTTCTCTTCATTGTGCCATTTAGCTATCCATCAGATTAACTTTTTTTTTTAAACCCTTACCTTCCATCTTGGAGTCAATACTGTTTATTGGCTCCAAGGCAGAAGAGCGGTAAGGGCTAGGCAATGGGGGTTAAGTGACTTGCCCAGGGTCACACAGCTGGGAAGTGTCTGAGGCCAGATTTGAACCTAGGACCCCTGTCTCTAGGCCTGACTCTCAATTCACTGAGTCACCCAGCTGCCCCCAATAAGATTAACTTTTAACATGAATCTACGTAGACTTCTGAACTCTTAGAGGATAGAAAAGAGAGTCAGATAAACTTGTTTCTCTTCTTTCTGTCATTTGCAATCTGTCATCCTTCCTCTGTCTACTGAGAAAGTGAAGGTATAATACTTTCTTTGCTTTGGTTTCTAAGAAGAGAAAAAAGAAAAAGGAGAGCAGAATTTTCCTGCTAGGTAAAATAGAGAGTCCTCTATTAGAGGAACTGTATCTTTAGGTTCTACCAAACAATCAGGTCACAAGCTACAGTCTTCAAGTTTTCTCAACTGTTCTTCCTCAAATTTGTAGAAAGTGTTGGCACTCCTGTATCCCAAGCTCAGACCCTACCTAGGGGCCAGTGGATGTATACCTCCTCCCTTTTTGAAGGATCATCTTCAATGGAATTACATTTTATTAATAAAAAAAGCTTTCTCCTCCTATCTCCTATCCTCCTATCTCCAGGCATAGGACCCAGGGAGGAATACTTGCTCTAACAAGAGTCTGTTGGTGGTCATGGTGGCCCTTTGTGGATGTCTGATGAGGTGTTGATAACAGAACACTGTCTATTCAGTTAGAGTCTATTTTCTATTTTTTAATTAAAAAAAATTTATTGTCATGCAAAACATACTTCCATGTTGGTCATTGTTGTAAGAGCACACACTCACACATAACCAAAACCCCAAAATGAGATCAAAGATACACTGATACTAAAGATGACTCCAACAGTTCTTTCTCTGGAGGTGGACAGTATTCCCCTTCATAAGTCTTTCAGGATCATCCCAGATCATTGCATTCCTGAGAGTAGCCATGTTTTCACTGATAATCACCATCCAATATTGCTATTATTGTGTACAATGTTCTCCCACTTCTGCTTATTTTGCTCTGCGTCAGTTCCTGCAGATCTTTCCAGCTTTTTCTGAAGTCATCTTGCTTATCATTTCTTACAGTGTGCTAGTATTCCATCATCAATATGTACCACAATTTGTTTAGCCATTCCCCAATTGATGGACATCCCCTCAATTTCCAATTTTTTGCCACCACAAAAAGAGCAGTTATGAATATTTTTGTACAAGAAGATCCTTTCCTTTTTTATTATCTCTTTGGGCTACAAATTTCTTTGGGTTAACTTCCTAAGGAGCTGAATTGGTGAGAGGGAAATGTGCCCTGACCTTTACCCCAAATGGGTAGAAGGTAATTTATTGTGAATTATAATTATATTTGATCATGAATGACCAAATATATGGGCTTCTACCTCTAACTTTTCACTCCTGTCCTTCTTTCCTTTCTTTTCTAAGAGTGCTGACTTTACCAGAAAACCCAGCCTAAAGTTCCTGCTTCTTATGCTTATTGCCCATGTGATCTCATGCCTCATTTCCTTCATTTCTAAAATGATAGGGTTGGACTACATGTCTTTTGAGGTCTCTTCCTTCAATAGGTCTCTGATGCTGCGGTTCTTTCCTTTTGTCTTTATAGATCATCACTTCTTTATATATAACGTGTAGTGAAGAAATACATTTAGCCATTTAAATTCATACTTTTCTCTGAAAGCTGTTTTATTTTCCACAATCTAGGGATTGATCTGTCCAATAGGATAGATACATATTGATAATTTTTAATACTTTTAAATGACCAAGTAAATAAAAGGGTAGGGAAAAGGGTGAAGGAGATGGCAGTGGCAGAAAGAAGGTACTAGACCAAATTCAGTTCCTGTTGCCATAACAACTTGACATGGGATTTTTTTAACGTGGTGGCCTTTTCCTTAATAACCTTTTCAGAAGCTCCAGTTGCCATAACAATAGCACTGAAAATAGCCACCTCTTTGTCAGGTTAGTTATTGTTTCATCACCTGAAGGAACTTGTGCATCGGGGAGTAGAGCTCAACAGGGACTAACCCAGGAAATGAAAGGGTAAATGTTTATTGTATTCAAAATGTCAACTCTATTTCCATGGATAGTTAAGGAAACACGAAGTTTCTTTTAGTTCTAACTACTGTGATTATGATACACTTTCTACACTAACTTAACTTCTTCCTTTGGCATATTTGTGAGTTTATGTGGGTTGGGTTCTAGGTGAGATTACCTTTTGAGTGTTTAGCTTAAGGTAACATTTTAAATCTATGGAAGCGATTGTGGAAAGTAGAAAGGAAATTTGTGCTGTGAATCAGTGAAAGGAGACAGGAGTGACTTAACCTAGTTCTTAGTGAGAGGATGGGTTTTGTTTTGAACTAGGAAGAATGTAATTTGTGTTGAAAATTGCTCTTTAGACCCACAGCTCCCCAAGGTCAGGGCCTTTGTTTTCTATCTACCCTTTCCAGCATGTGGTGGAGGCACAAAGCTTCTACCATATGCTTGAACAAGACATAGTAAATATTTATTGATCTTGATGTCCACAGGGTTCAATGAACTGCAGAGCATTACCAGAACAGATCTCCTCTCTCACTGGCAAACTTCCTTTCTTTGCAAGTCACATCAGGAGGGATTCACCATTTGGCATTTGTAACTGTGCAGCTGGCATTGAACTAGAGATTCTTTGGGCCTAATTTCAGTACTACTAAGCCAAATGGAAGGCTTGGGGAAACTGTGATGTTTCTTATAACTTGGCTGCCTTTGCTGCCCTGCATAAGAAGTGGTCATGGTTTGACCAAGGGAGAACTAGTCTTTATGGTGTCAGTCCTGTTCCTTCTACAGAGCATCCTGTAAGAAAGAGACTATCTGATTCTGTTAGGAGATTTTAAAAGTTATAAACAGTGCCCAAGATCCTAAGTACTCTAAGCATGGGCTCTAATATTCATTTGAGTTTTGAATGTGGAAAGAGAAACTGATGCATTAAGACCAACTCATGAATCTCCTCGGTTTTTCACTTTTCCCCTGGGAACTATTGTTGGTCATTTCATCTTTCTTATGTGACTTTTAAGATCTTTGGGGGGGGGGGGGGAAGGAAATGCTTTTTTAGGTTACTTCCCACTGGGATATCTTACATAGAAATAGTGGAGCTGAAAAATGAGAAGTGGGACATAAATTCCAAAACAGGCCAGAATCAATTGAGTTCAGAGCTAGTACTCTGAAAATTTATCTGAATCATAACACCTAAATAAAGGTAGACTTCCTAACACTTCTGTCTCTCTCTCAAAATTACAAATAAAATACACATTTTCTACATGCTTTTGAATTTACAGTTCTTAAATGATTATATTAGATACAGTAACATGATATATAGCATCAATATTTCTGATTTCCAAATGGGAAGAGGAGAATTGTATGCTAATGAATTATATGATTCAAACTCTTAGAAAAAAATTCATTTCAGTCAATCTCTCAGGGGTTTTGTTTGGTTTAAAATTTACGTTACTGTAGCATTCTATTACAAAATATAATATTTGCTGACCCTTTTTAGACTGTCACTGGGAACACTCATCAGGGTATTTATTCCCTTAAATATTTCATCTGTAATCAGGATATCCTGTTACATACCGGACAGGGCCAGGGCCATTTTGGTTAGATGGCTCAAGCAGCTACGCTTTCCAAAGATGTGGTTGACTGAGAAATAACACACTTATAATTAAATCCCTCCACTGGAGTAACTTCATTAAAATAGCAAGGCATGAAAATTTTATCCATTATCATTAAATAATATAAGAAAAGATATGTATAGAGAAGATATTAAGGGTAACAAATGATTAAGTATTTTTAAAAACTTTTCTCATGAATTTTTAATTATTATTAATAACTGTTAGGTAGTTTGTGCTCTCTGGTGGTAGAATATTGCAAAAATGGAAACTTACCCTTTTTCCTAGCTACTTTCTTGATATATATATATATATATATACATATATATATATATATACATATATATATATATACTCAGGGATATAAAATTTCCCCTGAGTACTACTTTGGCTACATTCCATAGATTTTGATAAGTTGTTTCCTCATTGTCATTCTCTTCAATGAAATCAGTAATTGCTTCTTGGATTTGTTCTTTTACCCACCAGTTTTGAAGAATTATTTAGTTTCCCATTAATTTCAAATCTACTTTTCCACAAGCCCTTGTTGATTATGATCTTTATTGCATTATGTTATGAAAAAAATTCATTATTTCTGCTTTCCTGCATTTGTTTGCAATGTTTTTATGCCCTAGTAGATGGTCAGTCTTTTTATATGTGCCATGTGCTGCTGAAAAGAAAGTATACTCCTTTTTATCCCTATTTATTTTTCTCCAGATATCTGTTAGCTCTAATTTTTCTAATATTTCATTCACTTCCCTTATTTCTCACTTATTTTTTTGATCAATTTATCTAGTTCTGATAGAGGAAGGTTAAGGTCCCTCACTAGTATGGTCTTACTATCTATTTCTTCCTTAAACTCCTTTATTTTCTCCTTTAGAAATTTGAATGCTATACCATTTGGTGCATATATGTTGAATATTGATATTTCATTATTTATACTATCTTTCATCAAGATGTAATTGCCTTCCTTATCCCTTTTAATAAGATCTATTTTTGCTTTATCTTTGTCTGAGATCATAATTGCTACTCCTGCCTTCTTTGTCTTAGTTGAAACCCAGTAAATTCTGCACCACCCTCTTACCTTTACCCTGTATATGTCTACCTGCCTCAAGTGTGATTCTTATAGACAACATATGGTAGGATTCTGGTTTTTAATCTATTCTGCTATCCACTTCCTTTTTATTGGTGATTTCATTCCATTCACATTCACAGTTATGATTATTGTCTGTGTATTCCCCTCCATTTTGACTTCCTCCTTTGATTCTGCTTTTTCTCTTATCCTTCTTACCCTCCCCTCCAACTTTTCACTTTTAGTCAATTTCCCTCTTTCTCCCTCTCTAATGTTACTCCCCTTCTTACCCCCCCTCTTATTTATTCCTCTCTTACTATAGTGCCTTTTAAATGACCCGCAACCTCTCTCTCCCTTGTATTTCTCCCCTCCCCACCAGTCAGTTTATTACCCTTCTACTTCTCTGTAGGGCATGGTACAATTTTCTGCCCTAATGGATCTGATTATTTTCCCCTCTCTGAGTCAATTTCAGTGTGGGTAAGATTTAAGTATTATCTGTCTCAAGTCTCTTTCACTTTTGGTCTTCTCTCCTCCTCCCCCCAAAGATAACAAACAAAAATAACAGGATTCATCTGGAAAAACAAAAGGTCAAGAATATCAAAGAAACTAATGAAAAAAAATAAAGGATGGTGGCCTAGCAGTACCAGATCTTAAACTGTACTATAAAGTTTTCTCAACAGTTCTTCCTCAAATTTGTAGACAATGCTGGCACTCCCATATCTCAAGCATAGACCCTACCGAGGGGACAGTGTGATTGTATCTCCTTCCTTTTTGAAGGATTGTATTCAATAGAATCACATTTTATTAATAAATTTGCCCTATTTTATTTTTTTCCCATTTCTCTTAGTATTATCCTCTTTTATTACCCCTCAGTTTTATATATATATATATATTTCCTATACAGTTTGTTGCTATACCCTCTAAGTATACTTCTTCTAGCTACTCTGATGATAATAATAATTTTTAAGTTATCAATATCATCTTATAGGAATACAAATAATTCATACTTATTAGGTCCCTTAAAAAGTTTTTTTCCCCTTTCTTAATTACCTTTTTTTTTGTAAAAAATTATTTAATTAGTCAATTTAGAATATTTTTCCTTGGTTATAAGAATCATGTTCTTTCCCTCCCCTCTCCACATCCCCTCCCATAGCTGATGCGCAATTCCACTGGGTTTTACATTTGTCCTTGATCAAAACCCATTTCCATATTATTGATGTTTGCACTAGGGTGATCATTTAGAGTCTATATCCCCAATCATATCTCCATCAATCCATGTGATCAAGCAATTGTTTTTCTTTGGTGTTTTTACTCCCACAGTTTCCCCTCTGAATGTGGATAGTGTTCTTTCACATAAATCCCTCTGAATTGTTCAGGATTATTACACTGCTACTAATAGAGAAGTCCATTACATTTGATTGTACCCACAGTGTATCATTCTCTGTGTACAATGTTATCCTGATTCTGCTCCTTTCATCATCAATTCCTAGAGGTCTTTCCAATTCAAATGAAATTCCTCCATTTCATTATTCCTTTGGGCACAATAGTATTCCATCACCAACATATACCACAATTGGTTCAGCCATTCCCCAATCAGGCAGCATCCCCTCATTTTCCAATGTTTTTTGCCACCACAAAGAACACAGTTATAAATATTCTTGTAAAGTCTTTTTCCTTATTATTTCTTTGGGGGTATAAACCCAGCAGTGCTATTGCTTGATCAAAGGGAAGACAGTCCTTTAGCACCCTTTGGATAAAATAAGTTCCAAATTGCCCTTCAGAATGGTTGGAAAATTCACAACTCCACTAGCAATGCATTAATGTCCCAATTTTGCCACATCCCCTCCAACATTCATTACTTTCCTTTGCTGTCATGTTGGCCAATCTGCTAGGTGTGAGGTGGTACCTCAGAGTTGTTTTAATTTGCTTTTCTCTGATTTTAGGAGATTTGGAACACTTTTTCATGTGCTTATTGAAAGTTTTGATTTCTTTATCTGAAAATTGCCTATTCATATCCCTTGCCCACTTATCAATTGGGTAATGGCTTGATTTTTTTGTACAATTGATTTAGCTCTTTATAAATCTGAATAACTAGAACTTTGTCAGAGGTTTTTATGAAGATTTTCCCCCAATTTGTTCCTTCCCTTCTAATTTTGGTTGCATTGGTTTTGTTTGTACAAAAACTATTTAATGTAATCAAAATTGTTTATTTTACATTTTGTAATTTTTCTAACTCTTGCTTGGTCTTAAAATCTGTCCTTTCTCATAGATATGACAAATATACTATTCTGTGTTCACCTAATTTACTTATAATTTCTTTCTTTATATTCAATTCATTCACCCATTCTGAGTTTATCTTGGTGTAGGGTGTGAGATGTTGATTCAACACCAATCTCTCCCATACTCTCTTCCAAGTTTCTGTGTTCATTAAGGAGTTTGATCTATAGTTTTCTTTCTCTGTTTTTGACCTGCCTGGCTTTGGGATCAGTACCATATTTGTGTCATAAAAGGAGTTTGGTAGAACTTCTTTGCTTATTATGCTGAATAATTTGTATAGAATTGGGATTAGTTGTTCTTTGAATGTTTGATAGAATTCACTTGTGAATCTATCAGGCCCTGGGGATTTTTTCTTGGGAAATTCTTTGATGGCTTGTTCAATATCTTTTTTTTTTGATATGGGATTATTTAAATATTCTATTTCTTCTTCTGTTAATCTAGGCAATTTATATTTTTGTAAATATGAATCCATATAAGTTAGATGGTCATATTTGTTGCCATATAATTGGACAAAATAGTTTTTAGTGATTGTCTTAATTTTCTTTTCATTAGAGGTGAGGTCTCCCTTTTCATCTTGGATACTATTAATTGGGTTTTCTTATTTCCTTTTTTAAAAATTAAATTGACCAGTACTTTGCCCATTTTATTTGTTTTTCAAAATACCAGCTTCTAGTCTTATTTATTAATTCAACAGTTCTTTCACTCTTGATTTTATTAATTTCTTCTTTAATTTTTAGGATCTCTAATTTAGTTTTCATCTGGGGATTTTTAATTTGTTCACTTTCTAGTTTTTTGATTTTCATGTTTAATTCATTGACCTCTGCCCTCTTTAATTTGTTAATATATATATTATTATATATAAGGATATAAATTTCCTCCTGAGTACTGCTTTGGCTGCATCACATAGATTTTGAAAGGATGTCTCATCATTGTCATTTTCTTCAATGAAATTATTGTTTCTAAGACTTGTTCTTTAACTGATTTTGGAGAATCACATTATTTTAATTTCCAATTAATTTTTGATTTGACTCCCCATTTACCCTTACTAATTATTATCTTTATTGCATTATGATCTGAAAAGATTGCATTTAATATTTCTACTGTTTTGCACTTGTTTGCCATGCTTTTATGCCCTAGTACATTGTCAGTCTTTGTGAATGTACCATGTGCTGCTGAAAAGAAGGTGTATTCCTTTTAGTTCCTATTTATTTTTCTCCTCATATCTATTAACTCTAATTTTTCTAAGATTTCATGAACATCTCTTATCTTTTTTTTCTTTATTTTCTGGTTTGATTTCTATTTTCTCCTTCAACTCCACTAGTTTCTCCTTTAGAAATTTGGGTGCTATATCATTTGGTGTATACATGTTGATTACTGATATTTACTCATTGTCTATACTGCCTTTTATCAGGATGTAATTATCTTCCCTTCTATTTTAATCAGATCTCTTTTTACTTTGGCTTTGTCAGATATCATGATTCCAACTCCTGCCCTCTTTTTCTCAGTTGAGGACCAATAGATTTTATTCCATCCTTTAATCCTTACCCTGTGAATATCTACCTGCCTCATGTATGTTTCTTGTAGACAACATATGGTAGGATTTTGGTTTATAATTCACTCTGCTATTTGCTTCACCCCATTCACATTCAAAGTTATGATTGCCACTTGTGTATTCCCCAAAATTTTGATATCCTCTCTTAGTTCTGCCCTTTTAGTGGTTTCCTTTTAATCAGTGCCCCTAATCCCCACCGTTATTATACTTCCCTTTCCACTCCCTCCTTGTTCCCTTTTCATTTTTTTAGGGTCTTTTAAGTTCCCTCTCCCTTCTCTTTCCCTCACTTTTCGTACTCCTTGCCACACTCCCCACCTTGGTTTTTTCCTTCTCACTTTCCCTGTAGGGTAAGATAGAATATGATACCCCAATGGATCTAGATGCTCTTCACTCTCAGAATTGATTCCACTGAGAGTAAGGTTTATGTATTACCTATTAGCACTCTCTGCCTTTCCTTCTTATAATAGTATTCTTCCCCTCCCCTTTCCATGTGCCTCTTTGTGTGATGTAGATTATCCCATTTATCTTATTCCTTCAAGTTCCTCTTGGTGCCATCTTCAATTACCCCCTCCCTGTTTGTTTTTTGCATATCATCTTAGACCACTTATTACCTCAATCTCTACCTGTGAATGATTGTTCTAATTACTATAATCATGAATATAATTTTTGAGAGTTATAAATGACATTTCCCCATATATTAATATAAATAATTTGCTCTTATTAAAGCCCTTAAGGGAGAAAATTTAAATAAAAAACATTTTTCCCTTTCCCCTCTCTTTCTTATTTACCTTTTCATGTTTCTCTCAATTTTTGTGTTTGGATATAGAACTTTCCACTTAGTTCTGGTCTTTTCTTTACATATACTTGGTAATCTTCTATTTTGTTGAATGCCCATACTTTCCCCTGGAAGTATATATCCAGTTTTGATAGGTAGGTGATCCTTGGTTGAAGAATTTATTCTCTTGTCTTTCTGAATATTGTATTCCGAGCCTTGAGGTCTTTTAGTGTTGAAGCTGCCAGACCTTGTGTAATCCTGATTGATAGTCTTTGATATCTGAATTGTCTATTTCTTGCTTCTTGTGAAATTTTCTTCTTAGTTTGGAAGCTCTTGAATTTGGCAATTACATTCCTGGGGGTTGTCTTTTGAGGATTTAGTGTAGAGGGTGTCCTATGAACTCTTTCAATGTCTGTTTTGCCTTCTTGTTCAAGAACATCAGGCAATGTTCTTGGATAATTTCTTGTAGTATGATGTCAAGATTTTTGCTTATTTCTGGGTTTTCAGGTAGACCAATGATTCTCAAATTGTCTCTTCAAGACCAGTTTTCATGATTTATCATCTTGTCAGTGAGATATTTTATGTTTTCTTGTATTTTGCCAGTCTTTTGATTTTGCTTTATTAATTCTTGTTGTTTTGAGAGATCATTGGCTTCAAGTTGCCTAATTCTGGTCTTTAATGACTGGTTTTCTGCTATAATCTTTTGATCTTCCTTATTGGTTTGGTATATCTTTCTTTTAATGACTTCCAGCTATTTAATTTTGGTCTCCAATTGGGAGTTCCTATCCTTTAATTTTTTTTTTCTTTTTGAATTGTTTACCAGTTTTCTTGCCAAAATTCTTCCATCTTTTTTCATAAGCTCCAATTTATGTTCTTCAAGAGCTTGTAGCCAATTTCCAGTTTTTTGGGGAAGGGTTGGATACATTTATTTGTATGTCCTTTTCTGGTATTTCTTCTGTGATCTGGATTTTTCCTCCATAAAAATTATCCTGGGTCAATGCCTTCTTCTTTTTCTTCTTGGTGTTGGGAAATTGTTTTTCCTGGGCATTGTTTGCCATCATTATGCAGGTTTTTCCTGCACTCAAATATGAGTGAGAAGGGCAAGCTCTTTCTGTATGGAGCTAAGGAGCATGGTTTTTTCATGAGAACACCTCTCGAATCTTCATAGCTTCCTCTGTTTGCTGCCCTTCTCTGCTCTATCTCTGCTTGGGCCCAAAGTCTGAAATCTTCAGTCTGCTAAGGTCTCAGTTCTAGCTGCTCTAAGGGGTAAGTCTTTGGTGGTCTTAGTGAGGTGCCCCTCACTTGCTCACTTATTCTAGAGCACTGGCTCTGACTTTAGGGCACTGGCTCCATGTGTGTGGGTTAGGGGAGGGTTGATTAGCTTGTGTTTTGGTGGAAGCTATTTCACCCCCTTATAGTGTGGAAATTCCAAAATCCCACATACTTTCCATGCTGCACCTTACTGTGGAGTCCCTTTGTTCATATGAATTTTTTTTTTGGCCTTTTGACATAGTCTATATTGGTAGGTGGTGTGGAAAGGAAAACTGAATCAAGCTTTGGAGTTTCTGCCACTGAGTTGGAGCAAATAGCAGTTGGAAGGTTAGAGTGAAGTTGATGGACAACAATGACAGTTGGTGGGGGGAGGGGCAACTTAGAGTGACAGTTGGTCTTGGAGACTCTCTTTCCTGGCCCTTGGACTGGAAGGAGCCTCTCTCTCTCTGTCTTGGGATATAAGTACCTCTATTCCTGGACTTGTTCCAACTGTGTGCTTTACCTGGATTCCTGTGATCATGGCATCAAACAAAAGGATTTAAGGGGAGCAGTTTGAACTGTAAGGCCAGTCTTTACAGGGCATCAGCCTGAAGAGTCAGGCCTAACCAGCCCTTAAGGTCAAAACTTTTTCTTCCTCTTGCTGTCTATTGCTGAATACTTTGAACTTAAGAAAACTAGCATAGATATAGCATAGAAAGGAATAAAAGAAACCTTCTTCCAGCCTTTAAGGCCTGGCCTCAGTGAAAAAGCTGAGAGAAACTCAAACCCCATCTGGGGAAAAGTATAGGGAAATCCTTACTCCCTCTACCCTGATAACTCCCAACCCACACTTGTTATTAAAATTAATCTTTATTTAAATAAACTGAAATTAAATAAATAAATAAAAATTAATAAAATAATAATAAATATTATATATAAATATAAATAAATAATAAAATAAATAAAATAAATAAAAATAAATAAATAAATAAAATTAAATAAAATTTAAATTTAAATAATCTTTATTTAAATAAAAAATAAAAGAGGACTATCATTTCAGGGGACATAGAGGGAGCAGAAACCAAGGACAGCTATTTCAACCATAGATGGTCCTTATCAGATCACTCCTGGGTGACCTTGGTCTGGGGAGAGGCTTGACCCTCAGGAGGGTCCATGCTTACCTGTCCTGGGGTATCTTCAACATCAACCAGTAGAGAAGACATCCCCTCATGCTATCATAGGTGGAGCATTTCTCAGGAAACCCAATTTTCAAAGATAGCATCTCAGCAGGGGTATCTCTCTCCTTTTACCTCACCAGCAGCCATATGCCCACTATCACTTCAACTCCTCCATTCCCTGTTACAAAACTTTCCTCATCCCCCATCCCTCTTCAATCCCTACAATCCCTTTAACTTACAGTGGTGAAGAGAGTAAGAGTCCTGGGTCTACACTGCTGCCATGTTTACCTGGAAGTCTTCTTAATTACCTTTTAGTGATTCTCTTGAGTTCTATATTTGGGAATCAGATTTTCTGTTTAAGTCAGGTCTTGTCTTTAGGAATGCTTGACAGCCTTCTATTTTATTAAATGAGCGTACTTTCCCCTGTAAGATTATAGTCAATTTTGCATGGTAGTTGATTCTTGGTTGTAGACCCAGTTCCCTTGCTTTCTGGAATATCATATTCCATGTCTTCTGGTCCTTCAGTTTGGATACATCCAGGTCCTATTTTTATCCTAACTGTGGTTACATGATATCTGCATGGTTTCTTCTTAGCAGTTTGTAGTATTTTTTCCTTGGTCTGGTGGTTCTTGAACTTGGCTATAACAATCCTGAGCATTGTCAATTAAGGATTGAATGCAGGATGTGATCTGTGGATTTGTTCAATCTCTGCTTTACCCTATTGTTCAAGAATATCAGGGTAGTTTTCTGGGATAATTTCCCATAGAATGATATCCAGGCTTTTTCTTTTGGCATGATTTTTCTGGTAGCCCAATAATCCTTAAATTGTCTCTTCTAGATCTATTTTCTAATTCTATTTCTAATATTTCTAATTCTGTTGTTTTATCAATGAGGTATTTCATATTTTCCTCAATTTTTTCATTCTTTTGATTTTGTTTTATAGACTCTTCTGCCTTGTCAAATCATTTGCTTCTATTTGTTGGATTCTAATTTTTAAAGACTGAAATTCATCCCTAGCTTTTTGGTCATCTTTTTCCCTTTTGTCTCTTTTTCTTTGTAGGTCATCTTTCACTTTCTTTGCCTTGTTTTCAAGCTGGTTAATTCTGGCTTTAAAGACACTATTTTTCTTGTTTTCGTTCATGTGCCTCTGTTTCCAGATGACCTACTTTTTAAAAGTTCTTTCCCCAAATTTTCTTCTGCCTCTCTTAATTGTTTTTTGTATTGTGTTTTGAGTTCTTCCAAAGCCTGTGTCCAATTTGCTGGAGTTCCTGAGTTTTTGCTTGGTGTTCCTTGGTCTTCCTCTGTTCCATTTGTTCTTTGTTAATTATCTAGATAGAAGCCATAGATTTTAATTTATTTTTCTGTTGTTTACACATATTTCTGCCCCTATCCTCTTGCCTCTAATCTCCCCTCCCTTAATCATTGGCTGTAATCTTGTTCCTCTGTTTATTTGCTATATCTGTGGGTTCGGAATATTTTGCCCTAAAAGGGCTTCTTCTCTTCTCTGCTGATTAACTTGATTTAGCTGATGGAGCTGGTCTGTTTTATTAATGAGTGTTGAGGCCAGATCTTCCCCAGCTGCCAGCAGAAGCTGAAGGTGAAGGTATGGAGGCTGAAGGTAGTTACTCTCATCCTCCTTTCTACTTCTTTCTTCCAGCTAGTTCCCTGTCAGCTGCCTGGTCATAGCCCTGAGCTTCTCATGGTGGTACCATGGTACTCTGTGTAATATTTAAAGATTTGTCGAGATTGAAGAAGGTACAGGGGATATGGAGAGTGGTGGCTGAAGGCTTTGACCAGGCTTTCCTCCTCTCTGCCCCTCTCCTGCAGCTGCCTCCCTGCCAGCTGTGGTCAGAGCCTTGACTAGCTGTGGTATCAAGGCACTCTCTCTAGGCTGGAGCCCTCACCCCAAGATCCCAGCAACCACCAGAGTCTCAGCACAGTAGGTGGGGGAATGATCCTGGAACCTTTTTTCTTTCTTTTCCTTAAACTTGAAAATTCAACCTTCTCTGTATACCTTTTAAGGTGAATTGAGTAGGAGGGTCCCCCAGGTCTGTCCCATTATTGAATTTGTTTTTGTGTCCTCCTAGAATCATTTTGCTTTTGATTGGTGTTGAAGAGTTTTCACAGAGGATTCTATTTTTACTGCTTTTAAGCTGCCATCTTGACTCCACCCCCTAGCTAGAGTATTTTTTAAATTAAAAATTTTAATAAACCCTTACTTTCCATATTAAAATCAATAAAGAAAATTAAGGCAGAAGAGTGGTAAAGGCTAAATGATGGGGGTTAAATGATTTGCCCAGAGTCACACAGCTAGGAAGTATTTGAAATCAAATTTGAACCCAGGACCTGCCTATCCCTATACCTGTCTCTCAGTCACCTGCACCACCTAGCTGTCCCTAGGAGAATTTTAAATTTCTTTACCTTTCAGCCCTCCAATCAGTTGGTAGAGCACTGAAACTGAGGTGATCAGCATGATGAGCTTGTCATGAGTAAAGCATGGTATTTGTGAAGTTGAAACCAAGCAGAGAAGTTGGTGGGAAATAAAGAGATGACTGCAGTTGAGACCTCTATAATTCCTGGGAAGATCTTGCTATTCAATATGGGCCACTAGAAAAGTGAAAAATTTGGAAATAAGATATGGGCAAGAAAGATGAAAAGACTTATAGTCACATTAGATAAAAGAAGTCCTAAAAACTATTTAGAAATATTTTTCTTTTTTTTATTTTCAGCTACATGTAGAAACCATTTTTGATCATTTCTTTTGACATTTAAGAATTCAAATTTTCTCCATCTCTCCCCTTCCTCTTCTGCTCTGAGACAAAATAGTCTGATATAGGTAACGTCCATACTTTCATGTGATACATATTTCCTTATTGCTCTTGTTATAATGAAAGAAATGATTTTCAAACACAATTAAATCTGACAGATTTGAACTAATTAGTGAAAACACTTATCTGAATTGGTGAAGGAAATGCTTTTAAAGGAATAATTTGAAAATATTTATTTAAGTACTTATAATGAAGAGCTCCTTAGCAGATAAGGAGGCCAACTTAAATGTAAAAGATCAAAAAATAAAAAATAATTTTATTGTGAATAAATGTCAATGACATGTCAGAAGACGTATTCAGTATCTCCAGGGATCTACTTTCCCTATTGCTGCCCAGGTGATAGGAATTCTACTTGGCTCATTTTGCCCTATACAAATGGAGTAATAATACATGTTTATCAACCAGCTCTCCCATCTGTCCCCCCGAAACCACAAATCACACTTTTTAGATCCCTCTGAATTATTACCATTTTCTCCCTTGCTTAATACCAAGTCCTGCTTTGTATTATTTGCTGATTTCCAAGAATTAACAACCATCCCTGAGAATCCAGTGCACCTCTGCCTCATACCTATATTTTTCCTATATTCTCCCTCCCCCTTTTTTTGGATATAGGTTTGTTAAGAGATAATTTAGATTTCATATTAGTAGATCAGAAGTTAAAAGATAATAGCATTTCCTTCCCTCTCTATTGTAGTGGAAACAAGAGTGAGTGGATTATAACTTTAACAAAGTTCCCCAACCTTTCTCTGCTTCGTGTTCCTCATCTGTGAAATGAAGAGAATGAATTAGATCATGTAGAAGGCCACTTTTGTTCTAAGACTCTCTGATTATGCTTGGTTTGGTAGTGAAGCCTTGAGGCTTTTCTATAGCTCCTATCCTAGGCTAAGTTAAAAGTCCTTTCCTATAGTTCCCTTCATGGCTGTAGGCTGAGTATTATCTGTGACTACTTTTCAGTAATCCCAGAAAAGCCCCAACGTTGATTTTCCCACACCTCCTGGTTAGATTTGTAAAAATAAATGTTTCCTACATTTTTTCCTCACTGGCAAAAGCAAAAAAGAGTGATTGAAAGATTATGGGCACCTAAGTCTTTATGTTTGCTAGCACAAAATCCTATGATTATCTTTTCCCCAACCAGAAGAAAAGATTTTCTTTATTTGATCACTTCTTTTCTTCTTTTGAGATTTCTCTTGCTTCCTTTGGTATTTCCCTTCATTTCTGTTTTCCACACAGGATTAATCTGCTTTGGATAAAAATAGTCACTGAAATGAGCTTGCAGTTAGAGAATATTAGCTATAATGGAGTATAACTTTTAAATATTCTTTAAACAAAACTTAGCAAGGAATTTAAGTAGAGGTATAAATTGATTTTTTTCTCAAAAGGTTTAGATGAAATTTCCTCACCTTTATTTTCATTTTTAAGTGTTGAACAGAAATGCTGCCTTGCCAGTACAGTCCTACCCTATCCAATGATATTAATTGGTTTAGGAAAACATGATTTTAGGTGAAATAATGTCCTGAGGGCAGTATATGCCATAGATACAATATTTGTTGTGTAATGCAGAAAGAAATATGTGCATCATAAGCAGACTGATAATCAGGTTCAAGAACCTAGATGTTTGTATTATTATCAACCATTTTGTGTCTCAGGGAATTGCCTGAATTTTTTTATTTTTGCATTTTATGACATCATGAGGGAGTTAATGATAATTTATTAATGTTAGTATTATAAAATATAATTGATCTGAGCAAAGCAATGAGAATCAAAGGGTCATGACATTTGTGGAAAGGAAAACTGAAGCAAGTTCTGAACTTTCTGCCATTGAGTTGGAGCAAACAGCAGTTGGAATGTTAGAGTGAAATTGATGGACAATAATGACAGTTGGTGGGGGAAGGGCAACTTGGAGAGTGACAGTTGGTCTCATGACTTGCTTGGTCTCCTTGCTCTTGGATTGGAAGGAGCCTCTCTACCTGCCTCTGGATAGAAGTACCTCTATTCTGGGATCTTTCCCAATTGTTTGTGCTCTACCTGGATTCCTGTGATCATGTCGTTGAACAAAAGGATTTACTGGGAGTGGTTTGAACTGTAAGGCTGGTCTGTTGGGCTGTCAGCCCGAAGAAACAAGCCCAACCAGCTTTGAAAGTCAGAACCTTTTCTTCCTCTTTCTGTCTACTGCTAAAGACTTTGAACTTAAGAAAGCTAGCATAGATCAGCATAGACAAGAATAAAAGAAACCCTCCACCAGCCTGAGAGGCCTGGCCTCAGCTCAAAAGCTGAGAGAGACTCAAACCCAATCTAGGGAAATCTCGATTTCCTCTTCCCTGATACCTTCCCAATCCAAACTTGTTATTAAATTCATCTTTATTTAATGAAACCACAGTCAGATAAGAGAAGGACTATCATTTTAGGGGAACATAGAGGGAGCTGAACCTAAGGACAGCCATTCAACCATAAACAGTCCTTATTGGACCCCTGCCAGGTGACCTTGGTCCTAGGGGAAGGTTTTCACTGGGGGGGGGGTCCATGCTTACCTGTCCTGGGGTATCTTCAATACCAATCAATAGATAAGACATCCCCTCAGACTATCACAGTTGGCCCATTTCTCAGGAACCACATTTTTCAGAGATAGCCTCTCTCCTTTTACCTCACCAGCAGCCATATTCCTTCTATCCCTTCAACTCCTCCATTCCCTGTTACAAAACTTTCCTTATTTCCTCTATTCCCCACAATCTCTTTAAATATTATACATTGCATCTATACTTTGATATGTTTTCATTATAATATTGAAGTGGATACTACTTTCATTGGAATGTATCACAACTCATCCACTTTCTCATCTTGTTTGTTTTTTGACTATATCTGTCATTAACTTTTAGAGGATATACCCAGATACCCTATGGGTACTAGTGTAATATTTGTCCCTTATCCCACTTCCTTTTCGGATTGCACATTTTTTTGATGATGTTCTTTCATAAATTTTGAGCAGTAAGGGATACCACAGATTGTCTAGTCTAACTCCTTCATTTTACAGATGAGGAGATGTAGGCTCAAAGAACTTAAGTGATTTGCCCAAGATCAAATAATGGGTTAAATATCAGAGGTGGGATTTAGAGAGATAGGAGGCAACATGTGCTATGAAATTTACTACCACTTACCTTAACCATTATCTCTCATTAGACCCTGATGAAGAAAACTCCATAGCCTGAACCCAAAAGCATTTCTTAGGAATAGCAATGTTTTTAAGTCTTTTCTCCTCACTTCTTCATCTTGACTCCTAGGTGAGGAAGTTCAACTGTATATTGTCTTCTTCTCTTAAGTTCCTTTCTCATTTATTGTGTTGCTGATCTTGTCTTATTAAACCTTGGATCATTCCAGCATTTGCTGATTTTACTCCTACTCACAGGTGAGATAATGAAGAACTTCATATTTATCCCTAGAAAAATTTACCTTATTAAATTTAGACCATCATTTTTGCCTATCAAGGTATTTTTCTTTTTTTTTATTCATTTGTTTAATTAATTAATTTAGAATATTTTCCCATGGTTATATGATGTATGTTCTTTTTCTTCCCTCCCATAGCCAATGAGCAATTCCACTGAGTTTACATGTGTCATTGATTATTAAGGTATTTTTCAATTCTAATTCTGCCATCTAAAATGTCATCTGATTTTCCTAGGTCATCTGAAAATTCATAAGTATGCTCCATCTGTCTTTATTCAACCTATCATAAAAGATGTTGAATATAGCAAAGCAAGGACATAGGTCCCCTGGGCACTCTACTTGAGACCCTTCTTCAAGCTGACATCTTTTAATTACTAAATTGGAGATCTGATCATCCCAGTCATTTCATACTTCATAGAACCAATATTATCACCTAGGGAAACTAGGTGGCATAATGGATAGAGCACTGGGCCTGGAATCAGGAAGACTTGAGTTCACATCTGTCTTTCCTAGCTTACTCACAAGCTGTGTGACTGGGAAATTCACTTAACTCTGCCTCAATTTTTTTCATCTATAAAATGAACTAGAAAAGGAAATGGCAAATATCTTTGTCAATATCTTTGCCAAGAAATATCTCCAATATCTTTGTCAAGAAAACCCCAAAGGTGGTCACAATGAGTCAAACATGACTAAAATGACTCAAAAACAGCAACAGTAACGGATCCTATAGGTTCTACAGTAATTTTATTGAAGACCCAGAAAATAAAGTTCTTGTACCCCAAATCTTTGGCACTGCCACATAGTTCAACATTGGAAACATATGATTTTATCAGTGAAAATGACATTAAAGAAGAAGCATTACCATCTGCTTTGAAGTTACACTCTGAGGACCAAAGGACTTTTTCCATCTGATTTGCAGCTGAAACCTTCCATATGTGTTTTCTACCTCATTAGAATGTGAATTTGAGAGTAGCAACTGTCTTACTTTTCTTTCTGTATTCCCCATGCTTACCACAATGCTTTGTCTATAGTAAGCACTTAATAAATAAATTTATTCATCCATTCATTTTTTCATTTATTCCTGACTCCAAGTCAAGCAATGTACCCACTATGCCATGCTGTTCTATAACAGGAACTAAATACTTTGCATTTGAAAGCTCTTGAATTATGGGTCTAGTAACCTGACTTTATTGATGTCTAAGAGGAGGACTATTATGGGCATCTTTGGTGAAAAGCCAAGCAAAATAAGAAGGACTAGGAAATAATATAGCCCTCTTGCCTACTTCCCCTCCCCTTAATTTATTTTATTCATTGGTGATAATATAATTTAACAGTAAGGGCAAGAGAAAGAAAATAATATTGGTTTAGCTAGGTTCAGGTCTAATCAGTAATTTTTATGAATGAATTAATTGATAAACAAATGATGTAATTATCATAATGGTTGCCATTTGCATTTATAATACCTTTTACATTTGGTCCTATATCAAGTCTATGAGGTATAAAAGTGCAAGAGAAGTTCATGGACTTGTCCAGGGTCACATCTAGAATACAGGGGAGCTTGGGGCTCTGACCCAGGCACTCTGGTGCATATTGTACTGTATTCCACTTTGCCTTTTTCCATATGTCTGTAGGAGTCACCATTTAATGGACAGGATTTCAAACTTTATTTGAACATTCATTTAGGATCAAACATTTTATGATAACTTTTGTTTTATTCCCCTAAACAATTGTGGTCACTCTATGTAACCTTAGGCAAGCCATTTCATATATTTTTTAGGCTCTAGATCTGAAAGGGATATTAGAGAAAATAATATAGTTCAATCTTCTTATTTTATAGATGATTAAATTGAGTCAAGTCATTAACCAAAAGTCACCTGGATAGCAAGTGGCAATTTTGGAACCCAAGTTTTCAGAGTCTTAATCCAGATGTCTTTTTCACCAACTGGAAAGTAGAGAAAATATATTAATGGCATATAATCTTAAATTTTGGAAAAAACACCCCAGAAAACATCTGCAGAAATGTGCAGCAGCTGTCAAGGAAATTTGTACCTATTTTGTCTTATTTTTGCATGGGAAAACTGGTAATGTTGTCTTTTATTGTTGTTGAGTTGTTTTCAGTCGTGTCCTACTCTGGCAAAGGTACTAGAGTAGTTTGCCATTTTTTTTCTTCAGCTCATTTGACATATGAGTAAATTGGGACAAATAGGGTTAAATGGGTTTCCCAAAGTCACACAGCTGGTAAGTATCTGTGACTGGATTTTAACTCTGGAAGATGAATCTTCCTGACTTCAGGCTAAGAACTCTATCCACTGCAGTACCTAGTTGCCCAATGCTTTCTTAAGATTTTTTGAATTAGGTCATCTCAGATTATTTCTTACTGAGGGTTTCATTGTAACAATTTTGGATGAGATTTTGGATTGGTTAAATATTTCCAGTTATTTTTTACATATTTGAGAGCAATACGGCTCAGTAATACGGCAAGTAATCCCTTTGGATGCATTTCTTTAAAATAATATAATCCATGTGTGGGTTACTGATTCATATTTTATTGTAATATTAGTATGGGCCTTAGAGTGCCAATGATTATATAATAACAAGGGAAAAATTACTTGCGTCAATGGAAGATTTATTTGTCCCCCTCCCTATTTTTTATAAGCATAGAAATAAGGAATCTAAGTTAAAAAAGAGATTTCTGTCAAAAGATAATTGGGGCTGTGGATTCTGAATAGCCTTGCAAAAGGATTCTGTTATCTTTGTGATATAGGAAAGGATTTTTTACCTTCATTAAATAGAGAACTCCAGAAAAATGGGATAGGTTTATTTTCTGATTTGATGTTTTGTTATATCTGAGTTCTCAAAACACCTCTGATTTGAAAGGATCTCAATCAGGTGCCATGAAACAAATTTAGTCTAGCTTTTTCTTAATATTGTCAGACTGACTGCTAGTTAATGGGAATCCACTAAGTATGCTACAATATCCAAGATACCAAAGGAAGGGGACTGATTGGGAACATATAGACAGATACCCAATTCTTTTGGTTGCTTCCTGAATGGCTGGATTCTTGGGAGAAATAAGGAATCATGCTGAGAGACTCGCCTGAATCCTGACTGCTCTCTGAAAGCAACAACATTTTATGTCTATAGAAGCACAATTGCTACAATATTGTTCCTTCTTTTATTTCCTACTACATATTGCTCATGCAGGCCCAAAATTATGTATATGGTAAGGCAGCTCATTTATTGTACAAATAACTTCTCATGACCCTTTATCAGAATACTACTTACTTTTAATCTTAGTGTCTCTACTGTGTCTGGCCAGGGTGCTGACCTCTAAGTGAAAACTTAGCCATAGCAATGTTGACTGGTGAAGAGGCTTCAATTTAGTATTCAGAGAAAGAACTACACTTCTCAGTAGCAGGGACTAAGGTGTGGGTCTTTCTCTCTCTGTCTCTGTCTCTCTCTCTCTTTGTCTCTCTTTTTGTAAATATAAACATAGATTCTACCTATTCATCCATCTATGTCTCTTGTTTATTGTTTTAAAAAGATATTTTATTTTCCCAATTACATGCAATAGCACTTTTCAAAATACACTTTGTGAAATTATAAGATCCAATTGTCTCCCCTCCTTTCTTTCCTTCCCCCTTCTAGATATGGTAATCAATTTGATCTGGGCTATACTTGTATTGTCATGCAAGACATGCTTCCAATTTGATCATTGTTGGAGAATACTCATATAAAACCAAAACCCCAAAATAAAAACACAAATAAACTAAAGTAAAAAATTACATACTTTGATCTGCATTCTGACTCCAACAGTTCTTTGTCTGGAGATCAGCAACATTCTTTCTCATAAGTCCTTCAGAATTGTCCTGGATCATTGTATAGCTGAGAGTAGCTAAGTCTTTCACAGCTGATCATTCTATGATATTGCTGTTACTGTGTACAGTGTTCTCTTGGTTCTGCTTATTTAACTCTGCATCAGTTCATGTAGATCTTCCCAGCTTTTTCTGAAATCATCCTGCTTATTTTTTCTTATGGCATAAAAGTGTTCTGTTACCATCATATACCATAGTTTCTTCAGCCATTCCCCAATTGGAAGATATCCCCTCAATTTCTAATTTTTTGCACAAAAAGAGCTTCTCTAGATGTTTTTTGCCCATGTAGGCACCCTTTCCCTTTTTTATGATCTCTTTGGGATACAGACCTACTAGTTGTATTACAGCATCAAAGGGTATGCAGTTTTATCGCCCTTTAAGCATAGTTCCAAATTGCCCTCCAGAATGGTTGGATCAGTTCACAACTCCACCTACAATGCATTAGTGTTCCAATTTTGCCATATCCCCGCCTACATTTATCATTTTCCTTTACTGTCATATTGGACAGTATGAAATGGTACCTTAGAGTGATTTTAATTTGTATTTCTCTAATAAAAATGACTGTTGATAGCTTTGATTTCTTCATCTGAAAACTGCTCGTTCATATCTTTTGAACATTTGTTAACTGGGGAATGACTTGTATTCTTACAAAGTTGACTTAGTTCCCATGTATTTGAGAAATGGCACCTTTATCAGAGAAATTTGCTATAGAATTTTCCCATAGTTTGTTGTCTCCCTTGATTTTGTTTGTATAAAGCCTTTTAAATTTAATATCATCAAAATTATTTATTTTACATCATATAATGTTCTTTATCTGTTGTTTCATCATAAATTCTTTCCTTTCCCATATATATGACAGGTAAACTATTCCATTTTCCTAATTTACTTATGGTGTCACCCTTTATGTCTAAATCATATGCCCATTTAAACCTTATACTGGTATAGAGTGTGAGATATTGGTCTATATCTAGTTTCTACCATACTTTTTTCTAGTTTTTCACAGCAGTTTTTGCCAAATAATGAGTAAAAAACTGGGGTCTTTGGGTTTATCGAACCCTAGGTTGCTAAGGTCATTTACCCCTTCATAGTGTATGTCTAATCTATTCTATTGATTCACCATTCTATTCTTAGCCCATATCAGGCTGTTTTGATGATTACTTCTTTATAGTATAGTTTGAGATCTAGTACTGGTAGGCTTTGTTCCTTAACATTTTTTTTCATTAATATCCTTGTTATTCTTAATCTTTTGTTCTTCCAGTTGAATTTTGTTAATATTTTTTATAGTTCTTTAAAGTACTTTTTAATAGTTTGATTGGTGTGATACTGAATAAGTAAATGAATTTAGATAGAATTGTAATTTTTATTACATTTGGCTTACTCATGAGCAATTAATATTTTTCCAATTGTTTAGATCTGACTGAAAAGTGTTTTATAATTGTGTTCATATCATTCTTGTGTTTGTCTTGACAAGTAGATTCACAGGTATTTTATATTGTTTAGAGTTTATTTTAAATGGAATTTCTCTTTCTATCTCATCTTGCTAGTCTTTGTGCATAGTATATAGAAATGCTGATGATTTATGTGGGTATGTTTTCTATCCTACAATGTTTCTAAACTAGGTTTTTAGTTGATTCTCTAGGAACCTCTAAATATACCAACATATCATCTGCAAAAAAGTGAAAGTTTAGCTTCCTCATTACCTACTTTAATTCCTTCAATTTCCACTATTCTTTTATTACTAAAGGTAGCATTTCTAGTATAATATTAAATAGAAATGGTGTTAATAGCCATCCTTGCTTCACCCCTGATCTTATTGGGAAGGATTCTAACTTGTCTCCATTGCAGATGATACTTGCTGATGATTTTAGATACTATTTATCATTTTAAGGAAAGGCTCATTTATTAATATGTTTGTAGTGTTTTTAATAGAAATGGGTATTGTATTTTGTTGAAGGCTTTTTTTTGCATCTATTGAAATAATCATGTGATTTCTGTCAGTTTGGTTATTGATATCTTCAATTATGCTTATAGTTTTCTAATATTAAAAATAAATATGGCATTCTTGGCATAAATCCCACCTCATCATAGTGAATGATCCCTGTATTATGTTATTGTAGTCTCTTTGCTAGTATTTTATTTAAAACTTTTTAATTTTTATTGAGTAAGGAAATTGGCCTATAATTTTCTTTCTGTTTTTGTTCTTCCTGGATTAGGTATCAGCTCTATATTTGTGTCATAAAAAGAATTTGGTAAGAATCCTTCTTTGCCTAGTTTACAAATAGTTTATATAAAATTGGGATTAATTGTTCTTTAAATGTTTGATAGAATTCACTTGTAAATCCATCTGTCCCTGGGGATTTTTTCTTAGGGAGTTAATTGATGGCTTGTTCAATTCCTTTTTCTGAGATGGGATTATTTAACTATTCTATTTTCTCTTTTGTTAATCAGGGCAATTTATATTTTTGTCAATATTCATCCATTTCTTTTAGATTATCAGATATATCAGCATATAATTGGGCAAAATAGCACCTAATGATTGCTTTACTTTCCTCTTCATTGGTAGTGAATTTACCCTTTTCACTTTTAATACTGTTAATTTTTTCTTCTTTCCTTTTTTGAAATCAAATTTACTAATGCTCTATTTTATTTTAATTTTCACAAAACTAACTCCTAGTCTTATTTATTAGTCCAATGGTTCTCTTATTTTCAATTTTATTAATTTTACCTTTTATTTTTAGGATTTTCTAATTTAGTCTTTAATTGGGGATTTAAAATTTGTTCTTTATGTTTTTTTTAGTTGCATGCATATTTTATTGATGTAATTGTTTAGATACATAAATTTTTCTCTAAGTACTGCTTTGGTTGTATCCCATAAATTTTGATATGTTGCTTCCTCATTGTCATTCCTTCTCATTAAATTATTAATTATTTCTATAACTTGTCCTTTGATCCATTCCTTTTTTAGAATTAGGTAATTTAGTTACTAATTAATTTTTTATTTATCTTTCCATAGGCTCTTATTGATTATAATTTTTGTTTCATTCTGATCTGAAAAGGATGCATTTATTATTTCTGCTTTTCTGCATTAGTTTGTTAAGTTTTTAATGCCCTAACCATGATCAATTTTTGTAGGTGCCATATACTGCTAAAAAGAAAGTATATTCCTTCTTATTCCCATTCATTTTTCTTCAGAGATTGATTATATCTATCTTTTCTAAAATTTAATCTACTCCTTCAATGTTTTTCTTGTTTATTTTTTGGTTAGATTTATTTAATTCTGAGAGGGGAAAGTTTTGAGCTCCTTCACTAGTATTGTTTCACTATTTTCTCCTGAAGTTCATTTAATTTATCTTTTAAAAATTTGGAGGCTATACCATTTGATGCATATAGGTTTAATACTGATATGACTTCATTATTGATATTAAGTTTTATCAAGATATAGTTTTCTTCCTTCTCTCTTTTAATTCATTCCATTAGTTCTTTTTTAAAAATAGTAGTCATAATGGCAGCTAGAGGGCTCAGCGGATTGAGAGCCAGGCCTACAAATAGGAGCTCTTAGGTTCAAATCTGGCTTTAGATACTTCCTAGCTGTGTGACCCAAGGCAAGTCATTAAACCTTCATTGCCTAACCCTTACCACTCTTCTGCCTTAGAACCAATACACAACATTATTTTTTAGATGGAAAGTAAAGGTTTAAAAATAGAGTGGCCACAAGTATTTAACAATTAATAACAATACTGTCAATTTGTATAACACTTCACTGAGTTATCCAAATGAATCTCTGATATTCTCAGCAATATGAATTGTCTCTTCAGTGATACAACCTGGAGTCATATCAATCTACTCTTTCTTTAGCTTCAATGTGTGGTCTCTTACGAGTTTCACAAACACACAGACATACACAGCCACACCAATGTTTCATCCAACATAGTGGGGGCTTTTCTTGCTTTCTCCTCACATTAAGAAAAGATCAGTGGAAAAGCACAGGGTATATCTGTCAGTAATTTCTCTCACAATGTGACTCATTTTAAACTCATTTTAATATAGTTCTTTGGCCATCTTTGCTCATTTGCCATGGATCATTCCCTTTGTAATTTCTTATTTTTAATATGTTGCAACTTGCTTACACTCAGCACATTCCTCTCCATTGCCCTTTTGGTGATCCTCATTTTCACTTCTTCAGAACCTATAGTGTTCCACAACTTGCTCCCACATGACTACATTCCTAGATTATTTGTATTAAAGTACTTTATAGTTTTCAAAACTCTTTCACATATATTTGATGCTCACAACAAACCTGTGGGGACAAGTGTTATTATTTCAATTTTGTAAGTGATAAAACAGAGTCGGAGAGATTCAGTGACATAATCAGAGCCACAATTGGAGCCAAGGTTATATTCCAGAGTTGTTGTATCCAGGTCTAAGGCTTTCCCCACTATACTACCCTTTCTCATGAACCAGTTGTTTCACCACATAGGAAAGGATGAAGGCTATAAATTTTCTGCATTATTGTACAGTAATTTCCTGGGGAGATAACAGAAGGATAGGTGCTGTGGTTATTAAGCTAAAATAAATTTGAAATAAAACAAATTTAGGAGCTATATAGAACCATTATTCTTTTTAGAATTAAAAGAGTTGGGAGAAGCTGGGTGGCTCACTGAATTGAGAGCCAGGCCTAGAGTTAGGAGGTCCTAGGTTCAAACCTGACCTCAGACACTTCCTAGCTATGTGACCCTGCGAAAGTCAAAGGAAAAAAAGAATTTTAAAAGAGGCATATTCTTGGGCATTCTTTTGGCATGCTCCTCCCCCTTCCAATTATACACACAGACACACACACACACACATACATACATACACACACACACACACACACACACACATATATATATATATATATATTTGTTTGTTTTCGTTTACTAAAAATCTCCTTGGGGGCAGTTTTACTTATATATCCAGCATTTAACACTACCTGGCAGATAACAAACCCTTAACACTTTTTTCATTAATTCATTCATAGGTTCATTCATTCATATGCATATATCAGTATGTGTATTTATATTTTGTTTTCCCAACTAGAGTGCAAGGTTCTTGCAAGCAGTCATGCCTCTCTCACTTCTTTTGGATATTCAGTAGTACAGTGTTGGGAACAAAATAGGGACACAGGGATATTGAGAGCCTGTATTAGCTGTTGCCATTATGCTCTAGTCCTATTGCTCTTGTGTTATCGCTATCTGACTCTTCTTCTCACTGTGGCCCCAGGCAGTACAGTTAAAGTTGGCCTATTCATCTGGGGATTTTTGTATCCTTGAGTGGTCTTTTTCTCCTTTGTTGATGTTCTCTCAGGTCCTCGGATCAGGTAGTTTCTTGGCGTGTATGTGGGTGACCTTGGGGGACTGCATTTACATGGGAACCCTTAAAAGAGAGATTTTTACTTGCATTTCCAAACACTTGCTTACATACTACCTTTCCTAGTATTTTGTCTGTGCCATCTTCCAGTAGAGCACATTTTTCCATGTTATTATTTCCTGGCTCCCTTCCATTTGGGTTCCATAATTCATTCCATTCCTCTCTATTTATTATTCTCTTGAGGAGGGGATAGCCCTGTGATTTTTGCTCTAGTTACCGTGACATTTCTTCTTTTTTAAAAATGAATTCCTTGTGTTGTCTGTTATTCACACTGGAGAAGAATCATCAGAGGTCTGCTCAGAGCAGCCTAACGAAGCCATCTGTGTGTACGGAAAAGCAGAGACAATTAAAACCTGTTGACAACTTTGGGCAAAGCTGTGGGGCCGTGTGTTCTCTAATTTATGTGAAATGCTTGCAGAACAATCAGTTCAAATCTGGCTCTTCAAAGAGGCATTGCCTGTAACATGATTTTGGCAGCTCAGCCTTTGCGTGTTGGAGTGAAATGGTACTGAAATCATTTGGGATTTTTAGTTTCATGAAAAGAACACATGTGCAAGCATCCCTAAAATAAACATACATGTGCCATGGAGAGGCTATAAACTAGTGACTTTTCTAGTTCTTCATCTTGACTTATTTCCAGCAATCAGTGGAAGAGGCTGTCGTGTTATTGCCTCATATGTTAAAGTTTCCTATCCTTGAACTCTGGACCCTCCAAACTCCCTTGCCAAGGGTTTGTTACTGGGCACCTCACCAGGCCTGGGAAAGAGATGATTTGTGCTTCTAAATTGTTTTTGAGACTCAGCTGAGGGAAGAATTCAAAAAATAAAAAAAGAGAGAGGATAGTGTCTGCTCAGCTCCCAGAAGGAGGGAACAAACAGCATCACAGAGAGCCTGGGAGAACCAGTATTCTCTCTTTTGCTTGTTTGCAGTGAAATGACAGTTTCCCATAGAGACAGCTTTGCTCATCCCTGTAAGTTGGCATGTGGTCTAGGTGGCTCAGGTTCACTTCAGTAAATATGCTGTGCTGTCAAATCAAAAGAACTCGCCTCACGAATAATGCCAATCCCCCCAAACTCCATGTTTACTTCCATTTCCTTCCAGACTACACATGTATGTATGTTGAATCCCATGTCTGGGAAGAGCAACCCCTTTGGAAATGGGAAACGTCTTTGCTGATGGAAAAGGAAGAGGTGCTGGTAGGTTTCCAGTCTCTGTCTGGATTTTGAATGGTATCTAAATAGCTCTCTGTGGTTTTGAATTCTCCTATAACAGGGACAGTGCCAGCTGGAGTTGAGAAAATAATTCAGTGGAGAATTAAGAAAAGGCATGAAACCTTCACATAGCTGCCTGATTACAAGGACTGGGATGTCTCCAGAAGGTAGACATGACCTATTCTCATCAAACTTCATCAGGTAGTTTCTAGGAGATGATAAATCTCTGCTGGTACCTCCCCTTTTCTAGAGAATATTCGTTTCACTTCTACCGTTTATTAACCACTTACTTTTTGCAAGGCACAGCTGAACAAAATAAACCTGTCCCTGTACTCTAGGAACTTACATTCCTGTCCTTAAGGATAAGATTTCTCCACTTTTGTATTTGTAGTTCTAGGGATAGGGACTGAATGTGATTTTATTGAGATTGGAGACTTCTTGGAGGAGGAAGCTCCTTCTTTCAGCACAGGTCAGCACCTGTGCCTTACCATCTTTCAGTGTTACCTAGAGCAGAGGTGTTAAACATGAGGCCTCTGGGCTTCCTTAACCGGATTAAAATGTAATTGAGAGGGGCAATTAGGCAGTTCAGTGGGTGGAGCACCAGGTCTAGAGAAGGCAAATCTTAGATTCAAATGTGACCTTAGCTGTGTGATCCTAGGCAAGTCACTTAATGCCTATTGCTCCTAGCTCTTACTGCTTTCCTGCCTTGGAACCAATACACAGTAGTGATTCTAAGATGGAAGGTAAGGGTTTAAAATTTTTTTAATTGAGAAAGTTTTAATTTAATATTAATTAATAATATATTATATAATATATTTTGTATAATATATAATAAAATTAATTAATAATATAAAAATAAAATTAATATTTAATAAAATAATCAAAATATAATGTATCATAGAAATGCTAGTATGTGGTTTTCTAAGTCAACATGTGGCCCATAGGGACCTTCCTATATGGTTTGTTGTCCCCTTTTCTATTGACATTTGACTCTACTGACCTATACATAGAGATGTTAAGTAAATCGTCCAATGTCAAAGAATTAGTATGTGTCAAAGCTAAGGTGTGAACCCAAGTTTTCCTGGTTTAAAGGCCAATTATCTATCCACTTTCCAATCTATCCATTCTGTCACCATCTATCATCTTTGCTTTGTA
Organism: Monodelphis domestica; assembly: GCF_027887165.1. NCBI lineage: Eukaryota > Metazoa > Chordata > Mammalia > Didelphimorphia > Didelphidae > Monodelphis > Monodelphis domestica. The sequence goes on along the minus strand of NC_077229.1, from coordinate 197,696,544 downwards.
CATTGTAGAGACTTAAGTGTTGAATCACTTTCCTGGAAAGTTTCAGGAAGTATTATTCACTCTGAAGACCACTGCATACCCCTGGGATAGTCTTACTGACATTGCTTTCCCTCTTCCCATTGGTTGACCACATGTCCTTTTCAAGTATTACTACAAGGAGACTTTTATGATTCCTCCACATTGGAGGAACTCATAAATCCCTTTGCATGAGTTTAGTTCTCCTCTCAAGTCTCTGGCAGAACTTTTAGCAGCTGAGAAGCCTTTTCATGCAACCAAGACAAGGATGGAAGCTGTTCCTAATTTTTCTTCTCCTTTTCTTTCTTTCTTTTTTTTTTCTGGTTGTGCTATTACTTTGGAGGAGTTATCCCACAGGGAAAACAACAACTGTAAAATGTTGATTGTGGAAGCCTGATCCATTTGATTAATTTAAATGGATGAGTCTATTGTTTGGAACCATGCACTAATTCTATGGAATGACTGAGAGGTGCTATGTTTCAGCTGACTCAAATTACAGCCATCATCCCCTCAGACCCTGGTGAAGACAGCCCCAAACTTGAAGTCTTAGAACTCTGGGTATAACAATTCCAGCAGAAAGCCAGTTAGCCCTATTTCCATCCCAGCTCTGCAACTATCATTGAGGGGAATGATCCTTGTGGAAAATAGAACCTTCATCTTTCTTCTTACCACTATCAATAGTAGACCAATTGCCATCAACTAAAAAGTGTGTTCAAGACTCAGGGATAGAAATTCCCCCAGATCACTGGCCCTGCTTTCAGCCTTGTTCCCACAGCCATCAACCTAAGGGAGCAGCCACTGTGAAAAAGAGGCCAGTTATGTCCACCAACTGCCAACCATCTACTTGCCCACAGGGCAGGCTAATCAGCCTAGCTGTAGCAACAAAATGAGAGAAAGATGGAAAGGGGCATTGCCAGGAAAATCAAACTATTGCCACTGCCTTCAATTCATTTAACATTTATTAAGTGCCTACTATTTGTCAGGCACTGTGCTGAGTTCGGAGGATACAAGTAAGAAAAAAAGAGTGTTTGCCTTCAAAAAGTTTACAGTCTAACAGTGTGTGTGCATGTGTGTGTGTGTGTGTGTGTGTGTGTGTGTGTGTGTGTGTGTGTGAGAGAGAGAGAGAGAGAGAGAGAGAGAGAGAGAGAGAGAGAGAGAGAGAGAGAGAGAAAGAAATGGAGAGTGTAGAGAGGGAGGGAGGGAGTGAGACGGAGAGAGAACACATAAAATGAAACTGGGGAACGGATGGGAATAACAAGGCATACCTTGTGTGGAGGCAGCTTATCCTATCCTGAAGTTAAAAACGGGCAGAATTGCAGATGGATTTGGATGGAGACAGCTCAGAACTTTGAGTATCAGGGCTTAAAAATGATTAACAGTGCTCCTCAGACAAGTGATCCTGTTTCTAGTCCAATCCATAGGGTCTCATTCAGGGAAAAGGAAGGAAGGGAAGAAGAGATAAAGAGGGTATATGCCTACCCTCCTGTAACCCCGTCTCAGGAACATCTCCTTCAGCATCAGAGATCACTACTCTAGAAAAATTTTGGCAGAGGCACATGACAATTGTAAGTGGGAATTACTATGTGACCCCAAAAGTTACAGTAGTGAGGGGTCCTGGTAGAACAGTAAGGGACCAAGTTTTCTGGAAGAATTTAGAGTATCAGGAGCCAACTTTCTAGAAAGAGAAGGGGAATTGAGCCCAATTCTGGAGAAACCATGGCAGAATTTCTCTGCTGCAGAGACAGCAGCAGCCAGAGGCAGAGGTAGTATTGTGGAGAGATGCTGGATCCAATGGACTAGAAAGAAGGAACTTGATCACATGGTCTCAGAGCATGGAGCAGCAGCAAGGGCCTGAGCAACAGTGCAGAGGAGGACCTGTATTTTGTCTTCCACTTTTTGGATGGTAAAGGTCTAGTGGGAAAGGGGTTGCCTCTAGTAATTTCAATTTCATTTTCTTTCTGAAGGAAGCTAAACTCTTAGGGTTGCATTATAAAAGTGGAGGCCTGCACTTTGTAGAAAATGAGGTCACTAGAAAAGGAGTGGAATTATATTGGTTATGATGATTATAATATTATTACTAATTTTACTATTAATAGCTAGAAAAAATTGTAGCCAGTATCTCTGATAAAAGTCACCTTTTTCAAATATATAGAGAATTGAGCCAAATCTAAAAGAATAAAAATCATTCCCCAAATGATAAATAGTCAAAGGAAATGAACAGGCAATTTTCAAACAAAAAAATCAAGGCTGTCTATAGTTACATGAAAACATGTTCTAAATCAATATTTTAAAAATATTTCACTTTTTTCAGTTACATTTAGAGATAATTTTTGACAATTGTTTTCTGACATTTTATTATTCAGATTCTTTCTCTCCCCTCATCTCAAGGTGACAAATAGTCTGATAAAGGTTATACCAGTGCTTTCAGGCAATACATATTTCCATGTTTCTTGTGTTGTGACAGAAGACACATATCACACATGCAATTAAAAACTCATGATTATAAAAATGCAAATTAAAATAGCACTGAGTTACCAACTCACACTTATAAGATTGGTTAATAAGAAAGAAAAAAGATAGTGATAAATGAAGGAGGTGGTAAGAGAAAATTGGGACACATGTACAGTTTGGTGGAGTTGTGATCCGATCCAATCATTCTGGAGAGCAATTTGGTAGTATGCTCAAAGGGTCTTAAAATGGTACATATACCCTTTGATACAGCAATACCATTAGTAGGTCTGCATTCCCAAAGAAATAAAAAAAAACCAGAAAGGTAACTATATTTACAAAAATATTTATAGTAACACTTTTCTGGGTGGCAAAGAATTGGAGATTGAAGGGATGTCCATCAGTTGGGGAATGGCTGAACAAGTTGTGGCCGTGGAATATTATTGTGCCATAAGAAATGATGATCAGCATGATTTCAGAAAAAACTGGAAAGACTAACACAAACTGATGCAAAGTGATGTAAGCCAAACCAGGAGAACATTGTATATGGTAATAGCAATATTGTATGATGAATAATTATTTATTTTAAGTTTTTAAAATGTTATTTAATTAATTTAGAATATTTTTCTATGGTTACATGATTCATGTTCTATTCTTTCTCTCCCCTCCTCCCTCCCCTCCCACAGCTGGTGGTCAATTCCACTGGGTTTTACATGTTTCATTGATTAAGCCCTATTTCCATATTATTAATATTTGCATTAGGGTGATCGTTTAGAGTCTACATCTCCAATCATATCCCCATCGAGCCATGTGATCAGGCAGTTGTTTTTCTTCTGTGTTTCTACTCCCACTGTTCTTTCTCTGGGTGTGGATAGCATCCTTTCTCCTAAGTCCCTCAGAATTGTCCTGGATCATTGCATTGCTTCTAGTAGAGAAGTTCATTACATTCTATTGTGCCACAGTGTATCAGTCTATGTGTATAATGTTCTCCTGGTTCTGCTCCTCTCACTCTGCATTAATTCCTGGAGGTTGTTTCAGTTCACATGGAATTCATGAGGAAAATTGTGAATGATTTAGGTATTAGCAATATAGTGATGCATGACAGTTCCCAAAGACTCATTATGAAAAATACTATCTGTCTCTAGAGAAAGAACTAATGTTGTCTGAATTCAGACTGAAAAATACTGTATTTCACTTTTTCTTCTTTTTTGTTTGAGATCTCTTCCACAAACAACTAATATGGAAAAATGTTTTACATGATTGCACATGTAAAATCTATATCAGATTACTTAGTGGTTCAGGAACTCAAAATTTAAATTAAAAGTTAAACTTTTTTTACATGTAATTGGAAAAAAATAAAACAAAAAACAGAATAAAATAAATAAATAAATGCATGGAAAAATAATAAATACTTAATGACTTGAAAAAATAATCACTAGCATTTATTTGATGACAAGACTTTCAAAGCATTATACATACATTAGCTCATCCAGTTCTCATAACAAACTTGTGAGGTAGATATTATTATTTTTATTCCTATTTTTGCATGTGAATAAATGTGACTGAGAGATTAAGAGATTAACCCAAAGTAAGTGATTTGCCCAGCTAGTTAGTGGCTGACTGCAAGATTAGAATTCAGTTTTTTCTAACTCCAAGTCCTTTATGAACTACATACAATGAGTCCTTTTGCATTTTTCTGTGGGGTGAAGTAAAGCCTAGCCTCTATTATTAGCTTGAAGGCTTTCATGAGAGTTGTACATCTTTTACACAGATCTCTGGAGGCCTGCATTAGAACTCAAACTAGAAGCTCTTGCGAAGTCTCAGGAAGAGGAAGGATGAGGCTTTTTGGAGAAGTCCCCACTGTGTAAAAACCACAGTCTGAATTCAGAGCCATGAGTCACAAAATAAGTGAACATGATTTTTTCAATGAATCTTCATTATTTTGATTATTAAGGCAAAATGTTCAAGTAAATGATCTCCTTGATAATTCTGGTGTGAGCAAAATCACTATCTATATTTTATCCCAATATTCTTAGTAGTGGTTGAGAGAAGAAGTTGAAATAATCAATAGCTTGTGAGGAGAACTCTCTGGGTCACTTAAAAGCGGGCAAGCCCCAAAGTTCTTTCTGCCTTAACTCTTTCCATGTGCTTCTATGCTCTCTTCCTCAGAGATTTAACTTATTTCCTTTTTCTTCAGATTCATGTCTGTTAGATATTTTCAGCCACACAATGATCCAGGACACTTCTGAGGGCCCAGAGAAAGAACTGTTGGAATCAGAATGCATATCAAAGCATATGGTTTTTCATATTAGTTTATGATTTTGTTTTGGGGTTTGGGTTTTTATGAATATTCTCTTACCACAATGATCATTATGGAAGTATATTTTGCATCATAATGCATGTATAACCGAGATCAAGATGCTTACTTTCTGTGGGAGAGGTAAGGAAAGAGAGGGAGGAAGACAATTTGGATCTTACAATTTTGGAAAATGTATGTTGAGAATTACTATTACATGTAATTGGGAAAATAAAATATCTTTTAAAACAAGAAAAAAAATTCAAATCTGATAAATTGGAAGAGGAAATTTTAGTAGTGAAGTCCCTGAGACTGAGCAGAGGACCTCTAAAATGATGTCCCTTACTGGTTCCAGGTTGGAACACTGATGTTAGCAGAGCTGTCCTCCCACTGAGAATCATAGCCAACTTCTTCAGAGAATGGGGCAGGGTGGTGAAAATCCAATAACGCTAGATGGCACAGTGGGATTTGGGGTCAGCAAGACTTGAATTCTTATTAGTACTTACTGGTAAGCTAGAATTTAGTTGCAGGGCAAGTTGCAAAAATCTTTCTGTACTCCAGCTCTTCATCTATAAAATAGGGATCATGATAGCCCTTGTCTTACATAGTTGTGATGACCACATGAGCTTACTTATTCAAAGCATTTTGCAAACCTTAAAACACTATATAAATGCTAGGTATTATTACGTAAGCTTACCTAGTGGGTAAAGCTTTGGGATTATTCCTTTACTAGTTAGGGACTGCTCTTCTAACTTGAATCTGCCATCCTAAACTCTTCCCCCAAGTGCTAGTCTTGCCTTTTCAACTGACTAATGCATATTTCCCTTTGAATTGTCATCACCACAAATTCAACATGCCTAAAACTGAACTCATGATCTTTGCCCCATAGCACTTCCTGTCTGCTTCCCTGTCATCCACATTTTTATATAAACATTCTTCCTTTGGCATCTTCAAACTCAAAAGTTTAATCATCTTTGACTTCTTCCTGACCTTCAGAAGGAAGTTGAGTGGCAAATTGGAAAGAGTATTAGATTTGGAGTCAGAGGTCATACTGTCTATGTATCTTGGAGCAAATTTCTCATTGTACCTCCCCTGCCTTGAGCCTCAGTTTACTCTCCTGGACCCTCTTCTCCACTCCCTCCAAGCTAATTTACTTCTCAGCTCCAATAGATTTAATTAATTCCTAAATCTACTCATCCTGCCTTCCACTCTCTGCTGACTGCCAATCTTTCATGTCAACTTCCTTTTAGACATCTCAAACTGGATGTCCAACAGCTATTTTAAACTCAACAGGCCCCTCCCCACCTTCTACCTTCTCTGTTACTGTAGAGGACAAAACTATCCTTCCAGGATGTCAAACTCATAAACTAGGGGTCATCCTTGCGCCTCATTCTCTCTCTCTCCCCGCAGTTATCTGTTGCTAGCTTTAGTGAATTGCTTTTTTTGTACTAACTCTTTATTCATTCATTCAATTCATTCATTCATTCATTCATTCATTCATTCATTCATTTATTTTATTTAGAGTATTTTTCCTTGGTTACATGATTCATGTTCTTTCCCTCTTGTCCTTCCATCCCCCTCCCTTAGCTGACATGCAGTTCCACTGGGTTTTACATGTGTCATATCAAGACCTATTTCCATATTATTAATATTTACACTAGGGTGATTGTTTAGAGTCTACATCCTCAATTATATTACCATTGATCCATATGATCAAGGAAATATCTTTGTTCTGTATTTCTACTCCCACAGTTCTTTCTCTGAATGTGAATAGTGTTCTTTTTAATAGTCCCTCAGAACTGTCCTGGGTCACTGCATTGCTGCTAGTAGAGAAGTCCATTACATTCGATTGTGCCATAATGTATCGGTCTCTGTGTACAATGTTTTCCTGGTTCTGCTCCTTTCACTCTGCATCACTTCCTGGAGGCTGTTCCAGTTCACATGGAATTCCTCCAGTTCATTATTCCTTTGAGCACAATAGTATTCCAATACCAACAGATACCACAATTTGTTCGGCCATTCCCCAATCGATGGACACCCTCTCATTTTCTGTTTTATTTGCCACCACAAAGAGTGCAGCTATGAATATTTTTGTACATGTATTTTTCCTTATTATCACTTTGGGTGTACCATCTCTTGATTATGCTGCCATCTCTCCTCTGATACCAGCCCCGCTCTAGTACAGGACTGCATCACCTTTTGCTTGTAATATTGCAATAGCTTGCTGGTGGGTCTGCCTCTCCTCACTGCAATCTATTCTCCATTCAGTCCCACAGTGATTTTTCTAAAGTACAAATTTAATCATGTTACCTCACTACTTAACAAACTCCAGTAGCTCCCTATTTATATAGGATCAAATACAAAATATTCAGTTTGGCATAATCTACTTGCCTTTCCTTTCTTCTTGTACCTGACTCCACTCAAGGTGACCCCTTGATCCATTGGCACTGGTCTCTTTGTTGATCCTCAAACAAACTGTCTCTTGGCTCTGAGCATTTTGCCTGGCTGTCCTCCATGTCTGGAATGCTCTCATTCATGGTCTTTGCCTGCTGGCTTCCCTGGCTTCCTTTAAGTCTCAGTTAAAATCCCATCTTTTACAGGAAACCTTTCCCAACTATTCTTAATTCTAGTTTCTTTCCCCTCATCATTATTTTCTTTTTGTCCCATATATAACTTGTTTGTACACATCAATTTGTTTGTTATCTCTCCCATTAGATTGTCATTTCTTTGAGGGCAGGGACCATATTTTGCTACTTTAAAAAAATGCTTCTTTTTAAATTCCCAGTGCTTACTATAGTATCTGGCACATAGTAGGCACTTGACAAATGTTTATTGACTGACTAAGATAGGGAAGTTGGGCTATATGTCCTCTAAGGTTCCTTCAAGCTCTAAATCTATGATTTGCATTTCATATCCAATTAGCTACCAAATTTTGATGCTTCACAGTAAATACTTAAAAAATGCTTGTCTGTGATGATGAGATAACTTAAATCTGTTGCCTCTTTTCTGTTCCCATCAATCTCAATTCAAATCCTTATCACTTTATAGATAGACAAACGCAACAGCTTCCAACTGTTTTTTCTGCTTCACTTCCTCCTTCCAGTTCAGGACAAATTAGAAGCTTCCTGACCTGACAAAGTGGATAGGGTGTTGGACCTGGAGTCAGGAAGACAGACATCTTTATAAATTCAGTACAACTTCTGACACTTACTAGGTGTATTACCCTGGGCACTTAACCCTGTTTGCCTCAGTTTCCTCAACTATAAAATGAGCTAGAAAGGAAAATGGAAAACAACCACAGTATTTTTGGGGTGATGAAGAGCTGGACAGGACTGAAAATGACTGAACAATAACTTGGTCTAAATAATAAAATGCTAACTCATCAGCCTCTTATTTAAAAGTCCCATGAATTCGAAATTAATACCACTTTTTTATCCTTATCTTTTCCTTTTTGCCATACCAACTTTTGCCCCAATGAATCTTATCATCAAAAATTGTCTACTTGCCCTTCCCCAAATAGAGATTGCACAGTGTCTGACATATAATAGATGCTTAATAAATCCTTATTAATTGTTGTTTTTATCCCATCAATTCACTCTGTTCTTACCATCTCCTTAATTGGAAAGTCTTCCTCCTTTTACTAATTGAAATGGAACACCCTTTTCTCTCTGCTTAACCAAATTTTACCAAATAGTTTAACACTACACGACCCAGAATTTCAGAAAGAAATGTTTTCTGTCATATAAGCTAAAATCCTATGCCTTTTTGAATGTCTCCTTAACTGTCCCAGTCCTCAGTAGCACATAAAATTGAAGCTCATTTGACATTTATTACATGTATCTTTTGTGTTGTTGGTTACTTTTTTGTGCACTTGTCTCATCTTTCTTATTAGACTGTAAACTCCTCAAGGGCAGGGAAGATGTTTTAGCACTGAAAACATGTCTGGTGATTAATATTTAGTGCCTACTGCAGTCAAATGTTATTGAATTCTAGGGGCAGCTAGGTAGCTCAGTAAATAGAAAGCCAGGTTCTGGCTGAAGATGTGTGGTCCTGGATTCAAATTGGGCCTCAGACACTTCCTAGCTATGTGACCCACGGCAAGTCATGTAATTCCAATTGCCTAACTCTTCTGTCTTGGAACCACTATTTAGTATAAATTCTAAAACAGAAGGTAAGGTTTCCAAAAAGAAATTATTGAATTCTGAAATTTGCTTGATGCACATTTAAGATGGTCTAAACTTTCTGTTATATAAGACAAAATATTATTAGATAGTTTCAATTCAAGGATAAGATAGTGAAAACTGGCTAAAATGATAAGGAAGAATTAACCTGGAATCAGATTTTTTTCTAGAACTTGCATGTGATATCCTGATTTATTCTTGGTTATAGTACAAAAATAGCTCTTGTATCCATTTCATATCTCATTCAAAAGTTGGCATTTACCCAGGTCTAATTCAAGGACATCGATTTAATACTAGCACTAATTCTGACAAATAGATCTCGCCAAGGGAATTTCTCACTATTATCACAGGAAATATATTTCTTGAGGACCTCTTGGGTAAATATTAGCCTGACTTCATTAAATCTGGAACTTCCTAACTATAGCATTGGAATTATGAAGAGGGAATGGACCAGTGATTTTACAAGGAATTTCCGGGTAAGGAATCTTCCTCTACCAATGTAGGTCAGGTCTTTTCCTGAAATTTGAGTCTTAGAAACAACTAGGTAGTACAGTGGACAAAGGCTTGGAGTCAGAAACATCTGAATTTAAATCCAGTCCCAGATTTTTACTAGATTTTTGATCCTGGGCAAGTCACTTAACCTCATCTGTAAAAAAGGAGAAATAATAGCACCCACCTCCCAGGGTTGTTGTAAGGATCAAATATGACAATATGTAGAAAAAAAATCACTTAGTACAGTGCCTGGCACATAGTAGGCAGTATAGAAATTCTTATTCTCTCCCCCACCCCACATATTAAATGCTTGTTTCCTTCTTTCTTTCCTTGAATATTGAAGGGTTAAATGACTTATATATTAGAAATATATATCAGAAATGGGATTTGAATTCATTTTTTTGGTTCAGAGGTCAACTCTGTAATCATTGCACCATGCTGTCTGTCTCTGTTGTTGCTGTCATGTCCAACTCTTGGGATTTTCTTGGCAAACATACTGGAGTGGTTTGCCATTTTCTTTTCAGGCTCATTTTTACAAATGAGGAAACTGAGGCAAACAGAGTTACATGATCTTCCTGACTGCAGGCCTAACACTGGACCACCTAAATGCCTTTATGCTATCTCTTTAGCTTTGAGATGAAGGGTTTCTATTGTAATTGTTCATTAATAAGAATCATAAACTCCAGAATTTGGTGAGATCAGTTCAGGCTTCTTTTTCCCCCATTGAAAGTAAAGAAACTGAGGTTCAGAGAAAAGTGACTCATCCCAGGTCACTGCTGTGGGGTGTAGCACATTATCTCTTTTAGAGAAGACAGAGCTTCTTGTCACAGCTCTTTGATTTCAGAAGGGGGCTTAGCATTTAGACCATGTTTCTATTCAACAAAGAGATGCTGGTGATGGATCTATTCATTTTGGCCTTCTGATCCTAAGAGTCCATGCAGATGGCCTCATTAACAGCCTTGGCTCTGCCGAATACTGGTGGTGGAGAAGATGGCTCAAGTGAATGGAGCAGTTAAGCAAAGATGGCCATATGCTAACAGCTTAAGCCTCTGGTGCCCCTGATTTCATCTGCTTTCAGCAAATTCGGGTTTTAAAAGAAAATCAAGAAAATCGACTCATTGTGGAAAAGTTTTATTCTAAACAAAAGAGCAGTATTGACCAACCCTTGACTTTTCCATAATATCAGGGAGTGTCCAGAACCAACAGATTGTTGTTTTAGAAGTCATTTGGTGAAAAATTTGGATTTGCCTTTCTAACAGCCTATTTAATTTTTAATATTCCACAGATGTCACTTTGATGTTTTGCTTTTTTGTTGTTGGAATGGGTCTTTAGTGTCATGTCCCGAGTAGCTGACATGTAATAAGAACTCTTCCCTGATCTTTTCTTCTTTCATATTTCCTGCAGTCATTTCTTTACCTAAGATGACTTGGGGAATAAGAGCCATGTTCCCCTCCTTGCTTGTAAATTTGTAACCTGATGGGCTTAATCTGGCTATATTCTGTCATGCTGTTATTCTGCCGCACAGAGGCAATGTGGTTTGGGGTTGAGTAACGAGGACGGTCTTAATTAGGACTGGGCTTCCATTGCTCTATCTCTCACGGTGGTGTCACACAGAGTTTTCAATCAGGATGGAAATACCTTGCAGCTGGTTGGGGAGCTACAAATTCATCAGTTTGAGGAGTGAGTCTTATGTTCTCTTGCCTTTTTTGCTAAGTTGCGGTGGTCTCTCTGGTGCCCACAATGACTTTCACCATACTTTCCCTCTTGTTTTTATTAAGAGAAAACCCATAGCTAGCAGGTAAAGACAGGTTGGACTAGAAGTCTTCTGAGACTGTGATGTGCTAGAGACATTAGCATCAGAATAGGAGGAGCTATGCTCTTCCAGCAGAACAGAGGAGCTGTTTTTTCCATGTTTTTGTATATATATATATATATATATATATATATATATATATATATATATATATATATATATATATATATATCCTGAGCACCTAGTAAAAGGCATGCCACAGTGTGGATACTTAGTTAATTCTTATTGACTGAGTGACCAATTAGATGGGAATCTCTCTGAGGAGAATGGAGACAGGGTGGTATGTGGAAAGAACCCAATGAGAAAGGAGTCAGGAGATCTGGTGTCTGTGCCTGGGCTCTGCCACTGACCCTCTGAGTGACCTGGGGCAAGAGACTTAACCCGTTTTATAGTTTCCTCATTTGGAAACTATAGAACATAAATTCTGTTAGGGATATTGTAAAGATTAGATGAGATAATAGATGTGATGATGCTTTGAAAAGTATTTGGTGCTTTATGAAAATGAAGCATTTTAAAATAGATTTCTTGGGGCAGGTAGATGGTACAGTGGATAGAGCTCCAGGTCTAGAGATAGGAGGTCTTAGGTTCAAGTTTGACCTTAGACTCTTCCTAGTTGTGTGACCCTCGGGCAAGACATTTAACCCTGTTTGCCCAGCCCTTGTCGCTCTTCTGTCCAAGAATTAATATTAAAACAGAAGGTAAAGGTTTAAAAAAATAAAATGGATTATTTCAGTATATATATATATATACATATATATATATATATAGTAGTCTCTCGGTGATCGAGAATGACGATTGTCTTTGTGCATTATCATCTATTGATGTACCCTCATGTGGCTTTGGAGTCCAAAGGCTGAGGCGCAGAGCTTGTGGCACATGGGGCATGGGACGCCAGTTGTTACGGGAGGGGCGGTTGTGGCCTGGTGTCGGCGTTCACGCGCAGCAGCAAGACGTCGACGTCGCTCATCTTCAAAGGTGGCGGTGGCCTGGTTAATGTGGGTTCTCCAGCTGCTTCTGACAGAGGCAGGGAGTTCTAGTTGCTTTGGTGTGATGCCAGCCCACCTCAAGTTGGACTTTAGCTGATCCTTGAATCTTTTCCTTGGCCGGCCTTGTTTCCTGAGTCCAGCTGACAGTTCACCACAGAATACCTGTCTTGGTATTCGCTGTGGGTCCATGCGGATGACGTGTCCAGACCATCGTAGCTGGGTTTAGAGGACCATGACTTCGATGCTGGTGGAGTTGGCTCTGTCGAGGACTTCCTGGTTGGTGATTCGGTCCTGCCATCGGATCCTCATGATTGACCGGAGGGAGCGTTGGTGGAATTGCTCCAACTGCTTCATGTGCTTCCGGTACACTGTCCATGTCTCACACCGTACAGGAGCGAGCTGAGGACCACTGCGTTGTACACTTTGAGCTTCACTGCAGTACTTAAACCACTGTGTTGGAGGACTTTGCAACGCAGCCACCTGAGTGCCTGGCTGGCCTTTTGGATCCTGGCATTGATCTCGTGGTCTAGGGACCCGTCGTTGGCGATGGTGCTGCCCAGGTACTTGAAAGTGTTGACGTTAGAAAGCTGCGCCATCGATAGTTATGCACGGCTGGTTCTTTGGCCTCCCTGGTGCAGGTTGGAACAGTACCTCTGTTTTGCTGAGGCTGACTATTTCAGTAGAACCCAGGCTTATAGGGGATATATACTTTAAAAATTAAGCCTGTAATTTTATTGGCTTGGGGATCTTCTACTAAGGAAATTCCTCTATCCATACAGATCTGCATTTGCTCTGAAATTAATAGTTCCCAAGAATCGCCTAAGGGGAGCAAGGTGACACAGTGGATAAAATACTTGTCTTGGAATCAGGAGGACTAATTTTCCAGAGTTCAAATATGGCGTCCAACTCTAGTTGTGTGACCTTGGGCAATTCACTTAACCCTATTTGCCTCAGTTTCCTCATCTGAAAAATGAGCTTGAGTAGGAATGGCAAACCACTCCAGTATCTCTGCTAAGAAAACTCCAAAGAGGTCTCCTCTGAAATGACTGAATGACAAAGGACAACAAAGAGTTGCTGGGGGGCACTGAGATGTTAAGTGACTTGCCAAGATCACTCAGCCAGATTGTTTCTAAATCGTGACATGAACCTCCATCTTTGTGACTCTGAGGACAGCTCGATACCACTATGTCAGTTTATTTTTAGTGTGGGGTAGAATAGGGTAAGGTAACTAGCTTTGCACTCCTCAGGTAGATGTAATTACTCAGCAAAGAAGAGAAAGGGTTGAATTGAATGGAAGAGAGAATTCCTGTTTAGAAATGGAGTTGGAAGTTGGATTAGCTGACCTCTGAGGTCTTTTCCAACTCTGAGCTTCCTCGATGCTTGATTTTCTAGAGAACTAACTGCTTAGTTCCTGTGTACCTTCTCATCTTGGCTTTGAAGGAAAATACCACCAGAGTGTGAGAATACAACCAAGCTGGGGCTGCTCAGCCCAATAGGAAGGAGCTTCTCTAATGACTATGGAAAGCTGAATCATATCTGCCATTTAGATGGGTTGAGGTTGGTGGTGACACCATGTCGTTGGTCAATCATTTTTGCAGTCATGTTTGACTCTTTGTGACTCCATTTGGGGTTTTCTTGGTAGAGATACTGGAGTGGTTTGCCATTTCCTTCTCTGGCTCATTTTACAGATTAGGAAACTGATGCAAACAGGGTAAAATAACTTATCCAGGATCATCTAGCTACTAAGTGTCTGTGGTTGGATTTGAACTCAGAGAGATGATGAATCTTTCTGATTCTAGGTGGAGTACTTTATCCAGTGGGCCACCTAGTTGCCCTATACTAACTATTCATCCCACAAAAGTCACAGGAGAGAAAGAGAGGGAATAAGTTTTTTTCCCCCTCTTCTTAAGATTCTTACCTTCTATTTTAGAATCAATACTGTGTATTGGTTTCAAGGCAGAAAAGCAGTGGAGGTTGGGCAATGAGGGTTAAGTGACTTGCCCAGGGTCATACAGTTAGAGTGTCTGAGGCCAAATTTGAACCTGGGACCTCCCCTCTCTAGGCCTGGCTTTCAATCCACTGAGCCACCCAGCTGCCCCCTGGAGTAAATTTTTATATATAGTACCTACTATGTGTCAAATACTGCACTAAGTGCAAATATTATCTTATCTGATCCTCAAAGCAACCTTATATAAGGTAGGTATTTGAGTGCTATTATTATCCCTATTTTATAGTTGAAGAAATTGAAGTTAAGTGACTTGCTTAAGGCCACACAGCTAGCAAGAATATGAAGCCATATTTGATCTTCAATTTTCCTGTCTCCTGGTCAATTGCCTTATCCACTGTACCACCAGCTGCCTCAAGCCAGCCTTTCATCAGAACCATAGCACCACAGAATGTTAGAGCTAGAAGGGCTTTTCCTAGTCATTTAGTTCAACTCCTTTGTTATTCAGATTATTAGGAAACTGAGGCCTGAGAGATAGCATGCTTTACCCATGGCCATATAGTTACCAATTGGCAGAGGCAAGATTTAAACCCAGGTTCCCTGACTGCAGATTAATAGCCTGCTAGGCAAAGGAGTTATTTGTTTTAATAATAATCTGATACTCAGAATCTCTGCATACTAATTTTATTCATAAGGCTTGTTTGGGCTTTTCAGTCTTCTCCTTCCTCCATCAACTAAATACAGTTGGAGAACAGGTACAAAACAGAACAAAAATAAATCAATAACCTGGCTCGGGAGAATCAAATTATTTCTGCAGTACTAGCAGATGCAAAAAAAAAAATCACATTTCCCACTGGTTAACTAAGAATATTGTACATATGATTAAGAAGTATATTTCTTTGCCTGTGCGTTGCCATAAATCTAAAAGAGGAAGGCTTTTACCAGTTGCAAGTTGAGGGGATAAGGACAAAGAAATTGCCTTGAGGAATTATATCATTTAAATTCATGGTCTCCTATTATTATTTTTATTATTATAAACAAAGGTTGATTTTCTTTTTTCTCTAAATCAAGGTTATAGAGCAAGGCTGCCGAACAAAAGGAAAAGGAATTGAAGGAGAGAACCCATGGCCTATTAACGACTTATATGCAAATTATGGCAAAATTCTAAGACTCACTTTGTTTAGCCACAGTTCTGTCCAGAGTATGGTCAAGGGACTAATTGAATCCTTCTGAATCTCAGGGAGGCCTGACTCTCTGTCATCCCCAGTCTTTCTTCATTTATGAAGATCATTCACCCTTATTTTTATCTGTTTTACAGCTGAGGAAACTGAGGGAAACAGAGAGATGAAGGGATTTGGTCCATTAGTAAATGTCTGAGACTAGATTTGAACTCAAGATTTCTTGCCTCCAGGCCCAATGCTCTATCCTCTGGTCATCATTTAGCCTATAAACTAAATGACTCTGTTGTTTTACTTTTCTCAGCCTGATTCCTCATCTGTAAAATATGGATGATAATACCTATCTGCCAGAATTACAGGCTATTGTGAGGCTCAGATAATATGAAATATATGTTATAGAATATTACCCATATGTAAAGTAATTTATACCTTCAAAATTTTGTTCTGTCATCATCTCTATAAAATGCTTGTTGTTTGTTGTTCAGTCGTGTCTGGTTCCATGTGACCTCCTGGACTATGCCTGTGGGTTTTTTTTTTAATTTTAAACATTATTTTATTTGGTCATTTCCAAACATTATTCACTGGAGACAAAGATCATTTTCTTTTCCTCCCCATCCCCCCCTCCCACCACCTTCCCCTCTCCCATAGCCAACGCACGATTCCACTGGTTATCACATGTGTTCTTGACTTGAACCCATTTCCCTGTTGTTGGTATTTGCATTAGAGTGTTCATTTAGAGTCTCTCCTCAGTCATATCCCCTCCACTCCTGTAGTCAAGGAGTTGCTTTTCCTCAGTGTTTTTACTCCCACATTTTATCCTCTGCTTGTGGATAGTATTTTTTTAGATCCTTGCAGATTGTTCAGGGACATTGCATTGCCACTAATGGAGAAGTCCATCACCTTCGATTGTACCACAATGTATCAGTCTCTGTGTACAATGTTTTCCTGGTTCTGCTCCTTTTGCTGTGCATTACTTCCTGTAGGTTGTTCCAGTCTCCATGGAATTCCTCTACCTTATTATTCCTTTTAGCACAATAGTATTCAACACCAACATATACCACAATTTGTTCAGCCATTCCCCAATTGAAGGGCATCCCCTCGTTTTCCAATTTTTGGTCACCACAAAGAGTGCAGCTATGAATATTCTTGTACAAGTCTTTTTCCTTATTATCTCTTTGGGGTACAAACCCAGCAGTGCTATGGCTGAATCAAAAGGCAGACAGTCTTTTATCACCCTTTGGGCATAGTTCCAAATTGCCCTCCAGAATGGCTGGATCAATTCACAACTCCACCAGCAATGAATTAGTGTCCCCACTTTGCCACATTCCCTCCAGCATTCATTACTTTCCATAGCTGTCACGTTAGCCAATCTGCTAGGTGTAAGGTGATACCTCAGAGTTGTTTTGATTTGCATCTCTCTGATGATAAGAGATGTAGAGGACTTTTTCATGTGCTTATTAATAGTTTTGATTTCTTTGGCTGAGAATTGCCTGTTCATGTCCCTTGCCCATTTATCAATTGAAGAATGGCTTGATTTTTTGTACAATTGATTTAGTTCTTTGTAAATTTGAGTAATTAAACCTTTATCAGAGGTTTTTATGAAGATTGTTTCCCAATTTGTTGCTACCCTTCTGATTTTGGTTACATTGGTTTTGTTTGTACAAAACCTTTTTAATTTGATGTATTCCAGATTATTTATTTTGCATTTTGTAACTCTTTCTAGCTCTTGCTTGGTTTTGAAGTCTTTCCCTTCCCAAAGGTCTGACATGTATACTATTCTGTGTTCGCCTAATTTTCTTATAGTTTCCTTCTTTATGTTCAAGTCATTCACCCATTTTGAATTTGTCTTGGTGTAGGGTGTGAGGTGTTGATCTAAACCTAATCTTTCCCACACTGTCCTCCAATTTTCCCAGTAGTTTTTATGAAATAGTGGATTTTTGTCCCCAAAGCTGGGATCTTTGGGTTTGTCATATACTGTCTTGCTGAGGTCGCTTGCCCCCAGTCTATTCCACTGATCCTCCTTTCTGTCTCTTAGCCAGTACCAAATTGTTTTGATGACTGCTGCTTTGTAATATAGTCTGAGATCTGGGACTGCAAGACCCCCTTCCTTTGTATTTTTTTTCATTATTTCCCTGGATATCCTTGATCTTTTTGTTCTTCCAAATGAACTTTGTTATGGTTTTTTCTAAATCAGCAAAAAAAAATTTTGGAAGTTCCATGGGTATGGCACTAAATAGATAGATGAGTTTGGGTAGGATGGACATTTTTATTATATTGGCTCGTCCTACCCATGAGTAGTTAATGTTCTTCCAATTGTTCAAGTCTAGTTTTAGTTGTGTGGAAAGTGTTTTGTAGTTGTGTTCATATAGCTCCTGTGTTTGTCTCGGGAGATAGATTCCTAAGTATTTTATTTTGTCTAAGGTAATTTTGAATGGGATTTCTCTTTCTAGTTCTTGCTGCTGAGCTGTGTTGGAATTATATAGAAATGCTAATGACTTATGTGCGTTTATTTTGTATCCTGCAACTTTGCTAAAGTTGTTGATCATTTCAATTAGCTTTTTGGTTGAATCTCTAGGATTCTTTAAGTAGACCATCATGTCATCTGCAAAGAGCGATAATTTGGTCTCCTCCTTGCCTATTTTAATGCCTTCAATTTCTTTTTCTTCTCTAATTGCTACTGCTAGTGTTTCTAATACAATGTCAAATAATAGAGGTGATAATGGGCATCCTTGTTTCACTCCTGATCTTATTGGGAATGCATCTAGTTCATCCCCATTGCAGATGATATTAGTTGATGGTTTTAGATATATACTGTTTATTATTTTTAGGAACGACCCTTCTATTCATATGCTTTCTAGTGTTTTTAGTAGGAATGGATGTTGTATATTATCAAAGGCTTTTTCTGCATCTATTGAAATAATCATGTGATTTTTGTTGGTTTGCTTGTTGATGTGGTCAATTATGTGGATGATTTTCCTAATATTGAACCAGCCCTGCATCCCTGGTATAAATCCTACTTGATCATGGTGGATGACCCTTCTGATCACTTGCTGGAGTCTTTTTGCTAATATCCTATTTAAGATTTTTGCATCTATATTCATTAGGGAGATTGGTCTATAGTTTTCTTTCTCTGTTTTTGGCCTGCCTGGCTTTGGAATTAGTACCATGTTTGTGTCATAAAAGAAGTTTGGTAGCTCCCTCTTTGCTTATTATGTCAGATAGTTCGTATAGTATTGGAGTTAGCTGTTCTTTGAATGTTTGATAGAATTCACTGGTGAATCCGTCAGGCCCTGGGGATTTTTTCTTAGGATGTTCTTTGATGGCCTGTTGGATTTCTTTTTCTGATATGGGATTATTTAAGAAATCTATTTCTTCTTCTGTTAGTCTAGGCAATTTATATTTTTGCAAATATTCATCCATATCACCTAGGTTGGTATATTTATTGCCATATAATTGGGAAAAGTAGTTTTTAATGATTGCCTTAATTTCCTCTTCATTGGAGGTGAGATCCCCCTTTTCATCCTTGATGCTCTTAATTTGCTTTTCTTCTTTCCTTTTTTTAATTAGATTGACCAGTACTTTGTCTATTTTGTCTGTTTTTTCAAAGTACAAGCTTCTAGTCTTGTTTATTAGCTCAATAGTTCTGTCACTTTCAATTTTATTAATTTCTCCCTTAATTTTTAGGATCTCTAGTTTGTTTTTCTTCTGGGGGTTTTTAATTTGTTCGTTCTCAAGTTTTTTGATTTGCATTTCCAATTCCTTGATCTCTGTCCTCCCTAATTTGTTAATATATGCACTCAGGGATATGAATTTTCCTCTAAGTACTGCCTTGGCTGCATCCCATAAGGTTTGAAAGGATGTTTCGCCGTTGTCATTTTCCTCAATGAAATTATTAATTGTTTCTACGATTTCTTCTATTTCTTCTCTTACTAACCAATTTTGGAGTATCATATTATTTAATTTCCAATTAATTTTTGATTTGGCTCTCCTTGTACCCTTACCGATCATTATTTTTATTGCCTTGTGATCTGAAAAGGCTGCATTTATTATTTCTGCTTTTCTGCATTTGAGTGCCATGTTTCTGTGACCTAGTGTATGATCTATTTTTGTGAATGTGCCATGTGGTGCTGAAAAGAAGTTGTATTTCTTTTTGTTCCTATTTATTTTTCTCCATATGTCTATTAATTCTGATTTTTCTAAGATTTCATTCACCTCTTTTACCTCTTTCTTGTTTATTTTTTGGTTTGATTTATCTAAATTTGATAGTGGTTGGTTCAAGTCTCCCACTAATATGGTTTTACTGTCAATTTCCTCCTTCAATTCTCCTAGTTTCTCTATTAAAAATTTCGATGCTATACCATTTGGTACATACATGTTGATTAGTGATATTTCCTCATTGTCTACACTCCCTTTTAACAGAATATATTTACCTTCCCTATCCATTTTGATCAGGTCTATTTTTGCTTTGTCTTTGTCTGATATCATGATTGCAACTCCTGCCTTCTTTCTATCAGTTGAGGCCCAAAAGATCTTACTCCAACCTTTAATTCTAACCTTGTGAGTGTCAACCCACCTCATATGTGTTTCTTGAAGACAACAAATGGTAGGGTTTTGGGTTCTAATCCAATCTGCTATTTGTCTACATTTTATGGGTGAGTTCATCCCATTCACGTTCAAAGTTATGATTGTCATTTGTGGATTTGCTGGCATTTTGATGTCTTCTCCTAGTTCTGACCTTTCTTCTTTAGCTATCTCCTTTTGAACCAGTGATTTACTTTAGGTCAGTCCCCCTAGTCCTCTCCCTTGAGATGCTTCCATTTCTAGCCCCTCCCTTTTTATGCTCCCTTCCCCTCCCCCTCTCCTTCCCTCCCTTTTTATACTCCTCCCCCTCCCCCTCCTTAATTTTCCTTTCTTTCTTGCCCTAATGGATAAGACAGAATTCAGGATCCCACTGGATCTAGATGTTCTTCCCTCTCAGATTTGATTTCACTGAGAGTACGGTTTAAGTAATTCCACTTCATGCTCTCTTCCTCCCCTTCTCATATGAGAGTTCTTCCACTCCCATTCCCATGTGTATCTTTATATGGGAAAGATTATTCTATTAAGTCCCCCCCCCTATTTCTTGAAGTAAATCTTAGTGTTATCGATGGTTCCCCCCTCCCTTTTCCTTTCTTTGCCCCCACTTTCCCCAAATCTTCTTAATTCCCCAATCTTTCCCTATGCATGTTTCTTCTAACTACTCTTATGATGCATACAATTTTTGAGAGTTACACATAACATTTTCCCCTCATATTAATATATATGTTTTGATGTAAATGTAGTCCTTATAGAAGAGAGTTTGACTTACAGAAGAAGATAAGACTTATCTCCTTTTCCCTTTCTTTCATATTTACCTTTTCATGTTTCTCTTGCTTTTTGTGCTTGGATATCAAATTTTCCACTAAGTTCTGGTCTTTTCTTAGCAAATGCTTGGAAATCTTCTATTTTGTTGAATGCCCATACTTTCCTCTGGAAGTATATAGTCAGTTTTGCTGGGTAGTTGATTCTTGGTTGGAGACCCAGCTCTCTTGCCTTTCTAAATATTGCGTTCCATGCTTTGCGGTCTCTTAGTGTGTTAGCCACTAAGTCGTGTGTGATCCTTATGGGAGCCCCCTTATATCTGAAGCTCCTCTTCTTGGCTTCTTGTAGGATTTTATCCTTTTCTTGGAAGCTCTTGCATTTGGCAATTACATTCCTAGGGGTTGTCTTTTGGGGATTTAGTATAGAGGGTGTTCTATGAACCCTTTCTATTTCTATTTTGCCCCCTTGCTCCAGAACATATGGGCAATTTTCTTTTATAATCTCCTGTAGAATAATATTGAGTTTATTTTTTATCTCTGGTTTTTCTGGGAGACTGATAATTCGAAGGTTGTCTCTTCTCCCTCAGTTTTCCAAATCTGTGACCTTCTCAGTGAGATATTTTATGTTTTGTTCTAATTCATTAATTTTTTGGGTTTGCTTTATTGATTCTTGCTGTTTTATGATCTCACTTTCTTTGAGTTGCTTAATTCTGGTCATTAGGGACTGGTTTTGCTTTTCAGTTTTGTCTGCCGTTCTATTGGATGCTTCGAGCTCTTTTTCCATTTGAGCACTCTTATCTGTCAGACTGCTGATCTCTTTCTCCCATTTTTCTTTCCAGGTTTCCATCTTTTGGGTAAGTGCCAGTTTGAGATCTTCCAGAGCTTGTTGATAGTTTCCATTTTGGGAGGCATGTTCTGATTTTTTTTGGATTTCCTCCTCATTCTCCTCTTTTCCTTGGGTACTTCCACTATAAAAGTTTTCAATAGTCACCCTTTTCCCTTTCTTCTTGGAGGCTTGATTTTGGGCCATGTGAGCCATCCCTTTGGTGGTTTTATTCCCCTTTCCTTTTTGGTCTGGGGTCTGGGTGATATGGGCAGGTTTTCTGTGAATTTAGGTTGCCTCAGACTAGTTCTTCCCAGCCTCCAAGGTTTCTTAGAGCTCTGGACCCCTGATCAAGGCCAAACTGCCTAGGTGTTCAGCTCTGCCCAGATAATCAGCACGTGGTCTGCCCCTGGAGTTTAGCTCCGCCCAGATGCTCAGTGCAACCACCCCAAGTACAGCTCCCTGGACACCCTGTGCTCAGTGCAGGATTCTCCCGTGAAACAGCCCTGAGATGTTTTTTCCTGGCAGTCCCCAGATCCCAAGGACCCTGGAGTGCCTCCCCAAGGCAGAGACATTCCCCACTCACTCGCTATCCCAGTGAGCACTCGGGTAGCTCACTCTGGTTTGGTGGGGGAGGTGGGAGGGGTAGGAGGCTTAGTTCACATTTCTGTGCAAGCTTTTCCTCCTTCTTATTATAGTGTGGAAATGTTCAAACCCCATGTACCTTCGCCTCTGTGGTGTACTGGGGATTACTGGGGAGTCCTTCTGTTCCTCCAAAGGTGATTTTTATGCTCCTTTGATGTAGTCTATTTCGTTCGGTGCCGGGGAGAGGAAGTATGTGGCGTCTAGATTGCAGCCATGTTGACCCAGAAGTAGTGTGGGGTTTTCTTAGCAAAGAAATTGGAGTGATTTACCTCTTCCTTCTCCAATGTGTCCCCATTTTACAGATATAAAACTGAGGCATATAGAGTTAAGTTACTTGCCCAGGGTCATATAGCTAGTAAATGTCTAAAGCCATATTTGAACTTAGATTTTCCTGATTTCAGGCTGAGGGCTATATCTACTGTACCACCCTTGCTGTTTCCTCTATAAGATGCTCTTTGTTATTTGAGATGATTATAAGAGGCATAAGGATAAGAATACTTGAGATATCTATAATGATGTAAGATACAGAAGATGTCAATAAAAACATAAAAAAATCTTTTTCTCTTAGGTGAACTCTAATCTTTTTTTTCTAAAGAAATTGATTTACCTCCACATTTTTTAAAATCTGTTTCTTCACAACCCTCTTCTAAACTGCTATTGTTTGGCCTCATCATAACATAGAGCTGAAGCTGGGTTTTCAAAGGCTATGCCAGCAGAATACCAGGGGAGCAAGATGGACAGCTGGAGATTAGAGGAGCTACATCAAAAGACACAGGAAACCATCCCTCTCCACTTCTTATGGCTCTTCCTGACCCATATACCAATTCCCTTTGGTATCAATTCCTTTTAGTCTGACTTTCCTTCTCCTCTCCATTGTGGGAACCAAAGGATAAGCTAGTAGTCTCTGTCCTATGCGGTCTTCAGCAAGAATCTGCAGGAGTGTAGGGGTATATGAGGTTTCCTGGGAGGGGAGGATTAGTCTGGTATGATGGTTGCCAAGCCTTTTCCAAGATGCTTTTTCAGCTTTCATGTCTCCCTTTCACCCAACTCTCCCCTGTGGCTCCAGGACAGTGGCAGAGGTGCAAACCCTGGTAAAATCATCTCAGCAGATGGACCAAGCCAGCTTGAGGATAACTGACAGGCTTCAAACCTGTTGGTAAGTTAGTGGAGGGCTGCCTCCCCCAGTATGTGAAGACTTCCCTCTATGGACTGGGTGCATACTAACAGTTTGTTCCAGTGGCCAGGAAGGTAGTTGAAGCAGGAGCTGCAGAGTGCTGAGAGCTTGGCCAGGTGCCAAGGAAGATGCCAAGCTCATCCACTGCATCCCAGGCTATCGCCAGCCATCCTGACTTTTGTCTTGCTGCTGGACTTTGTAAGAGAGAATGAGGCTGATGACTTTGTATGATTCTGCTTCACTTAAATGCAGTCCACATCCAAGTCAAGTCATCCCCCATGATACCAACGGTCCTTTTCAAAATATAGGATCAACAACAAGAACATTAGCCTAGGTGTTCCATCTAGGGGTGCTGTGTGCTATGAGTCTCCCAAGGGATAATGGATGGATGCAAACCATAAAATGTTATATAAATACCAAATATTATTATTACTAGCATCATCATTAGCCTGTGATAATTTCATTGTCTGAGTCTTCTCCTTTACTGCTGCTGATTACAGCCATCTCCTAATCCTCTCCCTCTCTTTCATTCCCTTCCTTTCTGGGGAGACCAATGCATGGCTTCTTCCAGATCAACAATGGGGGAATGAAGGCAGAGAAAGGTGAAGGGGCTTGAGTAGAGGAGTCCAAGTTAGAGAACAAGCCATGGTTCAAGAACGTCCACTTGGACTTTATTGAACCTGACATCCCTGACCATATGTGACACATTACCATTTGGCTTGGATTTTATGACTTCTTGGAGGTAATGAGGAAGTCCAAAATCAAGTCAGAGTTTTCCTGCCAGTTTTCCACAGATCATATAGAAAATTGTTCAGTCATTTTTCAGGTGTGCCTGACTTGGGGTTTTCTTAGCAAAGATATTAGGGTGGTTTGCCATTTTCTACTTCAGCTCATTTTACAGATGAGGAAACCGAGTTAAACAGGTTTAAGTGACTTGCTCAGGATCCTACAACTAAGTAAGTATCTAGGGATGAATTTGAATTAAGGAAGTCTTCCTGATTCAGGTCTCTATCTACTTTGTTAGCTAGCTGCCCTATAGAAAAACATAGAAATGATGAGCAGGTTAATTTTGTTTTTATTTTGTTTTTTTTTTAACTCTTACCTTCTATCTTAGAATCAATACTATGTATTAGTTCCAAGGCAGAAGAGTGGTAAGGGCTAGACAATGGGGTTAAGTGACTTGTCCAGGGTCACACAGCTAGGAAGTGTCTGAGTCTAGATTTGAACCCAGGACCTCCTGCATCTAGGCATCTAGGCCTGACTCTCAATCCGCTGAGCCACCCAGCTGCCTCTGAGCAGGTTAATTTTGGAAAAACTCAGAAAGACCTACATGAAATTATGAAGAGTGAAATAAACAGAATCAAGAGAACATTATCTACAGCAACAGAAATAGTTTGAGGAATGATTTGTGTATGTTCACCTCCAGGGAAAGAACAGATAAATAGAAACAAGTAAGACATAGTTTTATATATACATATATCTTTTTGTCAAATGATGCCTTTTCTAATGGGGGAGACAGGGAGTTAACTGGCTATTTTAATGTAGTAGACAAATGAAGAAATTTAAATGAGGAAAACAAAAATATTTAGCTGCTAATTTTTTAAAAAGCCTTTGATCTCCTCTTAAGATCATTCCTCCTAATTGAATAATCATAAAACCAATACAACAGTATTGAACTCTTCCTTAGCCTCTGGAATTTAAAAGACCATAATTGATGACTTGTTCTCAGACCACAGGAAACAACTTGTCACTATCTATTAACAGCTGCTTTTCAACATTTTTTCCTTTCTGCATTAAGGAAAAAAGAAAACAGATGACAAAGCAAGGCAAAAAGTTGCTTGTTTTACTTTCCAGTCAAAGGAGTGAAAATGGAACATTATTTGATGAGCATCACATTCTGACATGTTTTATAGCTAGTGGGCTTAGTGGTTTACTCTTTCCACCCCCCCCCCCCAAAGCAATAGAATGAAAGTTTAATGTTTCTCCTGCTGTGGTCTGTGGGAACTGAGGCTGGTCAGCTCCCTGCTAATGGGGTTGAAGCCCTTCCATGAGCAGAAACAGTATTACTTAGTAGGTCAGCAAAAAAAGAACATGGGCCATGTAGGAGAGTCAAGGAACATTGTTGAAGTAAGTCATGACTCAAAAGGAAACCATTCTGCTTTAGACAGTCACTTAACTTTTTAGAGACCTTAGTTTCCTCATGTATACCATGAAAGGCTTAGGGCATCTCTAAGTTCCCTTTCAGCTTTAACGGATACCTAAAGGATAATTCTGTGATTCAGAATGATTGGAAAACATTGCCTGGCATATGGTAGGTGTTTCATACATGCTTATTGCTGATAGCATTTCTAGTGAGTCAGGAAAAAATATTCCTGCATATCTTTCCTTTTTGAGACCAGATTTCTTTATACTGCCTAGGCTATGGATACAGTGGCTGTTCCTGGGCTTTGTGTTTTGACCTTCCTTTTTGAAGAAGACCAATGATATCAGGGGCGATGTCTTGACTTTTGTGTGAATTGGATTTAAGCGAGACAAAGTTGTACAAAGGCATCAGTCTCCCTCTCTTTTCCAAACGTGTCAAATTTAAGTGGCAAGACAAAATTTGATACCCCTGGCAATAGTCCAGGATGCAATGGATGACCTTGGCATCTTCCATGTATGACCAAGCTCTAAGTGCTTTAGAGTGCCTGCCTGAGCCACCTTCATGGCCATCGGAACAAATTGTTCTCATCTGCCCCTTCACCCATAGAAGTCTTTACGTGCTTGTGGTAGATGTCTCCCCAGGTCACTGACAGGTTTGAGGTCTGTTGGTTACCCTCAGACCCAGGTTAGCCCATCTGCCCAAAAGGTTTTACGAGGTGTGACGGTATGGCCACTGTGCACACTACAATTTCTTGGAGGCACAGGTAAGAGTTGGGTGACTAGCTAGACACTAACAGTTGATAAGCAGGCTTGAAAAGGATTCCCCAAGCCCTCACCCCAGAGGTGCTAGTCCTCCCTGAATATTCCATACCCCATTGCTGGCAAATATAGAAGTTTTGACCTACTATGATTTCTGTTCTGGGACTTTTCAGCCTCCTTAGGCAGCTTGAGGAGCCTCTAGGAATAGAGGTTCAACCTCATGGTCCCACTCTTTGTACATTCACCCAATTGGTATTAGCTCTGAATTTGGGAGATTCTCCAGTCCCAGCCTCTCCAGTAGCAGGGGCTCCAAGTCTGGACCACCACATCTGGCAGCTCTGGGCTCTCCCACAGAATCATAGATTAAGGCTCAGAGCTGAAAGGATATTAGAGGCTGTCGAGGCCAACACCTTCTATTTATGGATGAGAATAATGGGGCTAAGCAAGGCTGGATGACTTGCCTGAGGTCACAGAGGTACTGTGTCAGAAGGGAAATTTGAACACAAGTCCTCTGACAATGGAGCTGGCATTCTTTCTGTTGGATAATTGAATGGACTGGGGATGTTTAGCCTGGAGGAGAGTAGGCATGCTATCTGTCTTCAAGTATTTGAAGGAAACTCCTGAAGAGGAAGGATTATTAGCTTTGTTTTGTTTGGCCCCAGAAGACGGAATCAGAAGCATGTCAGGAAAAACTTGCTGAAGAATCAGAGCTGTATAAAAAATGGAACAGGCTGTCTCAGGAGATGGTGGGCTCCCTCAAATGGTTCAGCATCAGAAACTGATATGATTTTATTAGTGGAAATGACGTTAAAGAAGAGACATGATCTGCTTTGCCACTGAACTCTAAGGACCAGGGGACTTTCCCATCTGACTTACAGCAGAAACTTTCCATATGTTTTCTACTTCATTGAAATGTGAGTTCCTGGAAGACAAGGATTATTTATTCAAATTTCCATTTGTAACCTTTGTACTTAGCCCATTATTTTGCTCATAATAAGAACTTAATAAATGCATTTTCATTCATTCATGCACACATGCATTCATTTGTTTTCAAAAGGGATCTAGCAAAGACTGAATGGGCATGTTGTTGAGGGAATCTTTATCAGGTATCATTTGGATTCAATAGACATTTATATTTCTTTCAACTCTGAAATTCTGCAATTGTGTGACAATTTTGGAGGTTTGAAGAAGTAATAACATCAAATTCTGAGGAAAGATTAATCATTCATTTTCCCGTACAAACTCCTTGATCTTCAAGGCAGGCTATGAGTTCAATTGAAATTAATTCAATACATATTTATTAATAGCTAGCATTTGTTTGGTGCTCTTGTTTTTCAAAGCACTTCACCCATGAGATCTCATCCCTAGTGCCTGACATATAATAGGTGCTTAATAAATACTTGCTGATTCATTTAGAACCCTGTAAGAGAGACAATGAAAATAATACTATCCTTATTTTATAGACGAGTAAGACTGAAGTCTAGAGAGATGAAGTGAATAGTTCATGATTACACAACTAGGAAATGACCAGTGTAAGCCCCAAACCAGGACTTTTGATGCAAATTACTCATTCACTTTTTTTTTTAAACCCTTACCTTCTATCTTAGAATCAATATGAATATTGGTAACAAGGAAGAAGAGGAGGAAGGGATAGGCAATGGGGGTTAAGTGACTTGCCCAGGGTCATATGACTAGGAAGTGTCTAAGGTGAGATTTGAACCCAGTAGCTTCTATCTCTAAGCTTGGCTTTCTAACCACTGAGCAACCGAGCTATTCCCATTTCTGTCCTATATTGACTCTTCCAGGCTCTTTTCTAGAAAAGAGATATTGGCAAAGTGCCTGTAGTAACATAGAAGAATACTCTCCACTTTGGCTATTGGTCATTTTAGCTAATGTTTTTTGTTGTTGTTGTTATTTTTAACAGGGAACCACTTGAACCAAAGGTTTTTTTTTTTTTTCCCTTATGTCTGTGCCTTTTTACCAAATAATCCCACTAGGAAAGCTGTTTCACTCATGAAAATAATTCAGCATAAGGAAAAAAGTTGAATCTGACTGCCTTTCTTTGAATTACTGATGTAAATTGAGGACAAAATGCCAGTCTAAGTTTAGAATTTTCTGACTCTTGTCAATCTGTGTCATAACCTTAAGACCTCTATTTAGAGTGAACTTGGTAAAAATTTACTTTAATATCATTTTTTAAAAGAGAAAATAAATCTTTCAGTGAACTTCAGGAAGCCTCATTATTTTCTCCAAAGCTCAGGAGAACAGCTCTTCTGAAGCGGTCCAATAGCATTGAATGGTGAGGGCACCAAGTTTACCCAGCTTATTTCAAAATTCTATTACATGTATTTATTGAAGAGGTAGTGAAGTCACTGAATAGACCAAAGGTAGGAAAAATGGATTGACTAGCCAAAACGTGCCCAGAGGAGTCTGTGTTGAGGTGTGTAAACCTTAAAATTTCTTAGACTTATAAATGTTGGAAATTTCACCATTGGGAAATTTCATACTTGAAAAATTTCCTATTGCTAGTGGGAACTCTATTGGAATGTGAACCCCATTGGCATGGGAGGTTCCTCCTCCTCCCTTCTTAAGATTACTTTAGGACAGAAACCTTTTGCTGAACAATGGAAAGGGCTTTGACCTATGCTTAAGCATAGAACAGGAATTTCTTTGAGTCATGATTGATTTTAGAATTGATACAATAGAGATACTTGGAATGACAGAACCAGGTCTTGGAAAATAGAATTTCCACCCCACTCAGTCCTAACAGGATTTAGGAAGGGCTGTAGCAAAAGATGAAGATTTAATTATTTGAGAATATGACTTCAACAGACATGTGCAAAGCCACAGACCTCTGGGTGGTCCTGGGTTAAGCTAGAGCCACCATTGGCACAGGGAAGACATGGACCGTGATTGGTAGATGTGAGAACTGAGGGGAGGGAACTTGGATGGTTTCCTTAAAGATAGAGAGGTCTGAGGACTGAGGGGGGTTGGTTGGAGAGTTTTTTGGTCTGAGAGGTGGTGCTTTGAGAGTTGGCTCTGAAGGAAGCTGGAGGTGGAGGCCCCTGAGACTGTTTCTCCATTTTGGTCACGTGAGTAATAGGGACTGATCTCCTTTCTTTGCCCCAGCTATCTAAGGGATTGGGCCTTTTGGCCCAGCCTAAACAGAAGGGGTATTTAAGCCCTATTCCCTTCTTTCCCCTTTCTCTCTCCCTCTCTCTCTCTCTATCTCTAATTCCTTTCTTCCTCCTGTTTGTAATTAAACTCTATAAAAGGTTGACTGCTGACTTGAGTTTTCATTTAGGAATTACATAGCTGAATTCCTTGGCGACCTTAAATTAATATATATCAGTCTTTTAAAGTGATTTCCTTGTCACAGGTGACACCACTATAAGGTATCTGTATACAATCAAAAGATAGAGATCTCATATCTAAACCATAGACATATCTGGGACCTTTAATGCAACAAGCAAACAAATTAATTTTCAAACAAAGGAATATGGAAATAATAACTGATTGATCAGAACAGGGACAACTTTCAAATAAGCCCTATGGGTTGCCTGAGATATATAATTATGAGGAAACTCCTTGTCTCAGTCTTTGGATCTCTCCAGGTTTTTGGTCAGCCTAACCTACATCCTTTATTAAGCATCTCTGAACAGCAGGTCGCCGTGGTCCAGCTTCTTAGCCATACGGGGATAGGTTTAAACCATACAATCAGATTTTCTCCCAATCCTACAAATGAGTGAAGTTTTCTCACAACACAGAAATTAGACTAGACACATAATTGAATAGAAACCGAGCTAGCTCCAGAATTGAGTCACAAAATGGAGTGAGTATGGCTGTTCACTCAATTCCTACAATTAAACACTTGCTGTTCCAATTCCCTCAGTCTCCTCAAGGTGTTGGAATATTTTAATTTCCCAAATTCAATTCAATTCCACTAATTAACTTGGTTATTGTATTTTCAAGACTTGATCAATTCTCTGGTTTTATTTATGAAAGTTGAAATAAAATATTTAAAATGACCACCAGGATCATAGAAACCAGAGAGTAATCTCAGCATAAGGCACCATGAAAATATCTAAAGGAAACACAAGGAATATGCAAACAGCTCTTCAGAGACATTTCCTTTTCCCTTAAGAAGTACTCTGTATTCTTAACTCTCTAAGAACACATTAGTATTTATTTGTCTTTATGCTCATAGAGACATCATGGATGCCTTTTATTATTTTTTAATTAGGTTAAGAAAAATAAAGCAGGCATTTGAAAATAATTGATTTAAGGGTAAACGATAAAGAATGGATCAATTTTAAATCAAGAAATGCCAATGCCATGTCACATGCGTACAGTATCTATCCTGAAGACATTTTATATAGGGGTTTAGCATAAGGATAAAATATGACCTTCATTCCTGGGAGATGAATACATCTAAGAATAGTTCTCTCCAATAATATATCTCCATTCTTAAGACAGGGAGAGTTGAGACTTGGATAGGTTAAATGTATTTCTCAAAAAATAACAGTTTAGAGACTACTCTCACTATCAAATAATCAAAGTCTTCTGAATCAGTAAGATAGATGATGCTACTTTCCTGAAGAAACTCTTCAGATCTGTTTTAAGTATCTACTTCACCAGCTAGAATTTATATTAATCAGTTCCCAGAATGCAAAAGTAAAAACACAGTACAGTTAAAAATCGTAGTTATGTGGCTAACAGGGTTTTAAAAAAATTAATATACACTTACTATAAATAGTTCATGCAGCATAAGCAACTTTCACAAGACATTTATCACCATATCATCACTGTTAAAATATTAGTTTCTTATAGGTTCTGATCAAGGACACATGTAAAACCCAGTGAAATTGCATGCCGGCTATGGGAAGGGGTAGGGGGAGGGGAGAGAGGGAAAGAAAATGATTCTTGTAACCAAGGAATAATGTTCTAAATTGACTAAATTTAAAAAACAACCTTAAAAAATCAGTTTCCTGGTACACAAAGAGATAATGCTCATTCTATATATCGAAAGGAAACCCTGCCTGTTGTCTTTAATTTAGCTTGTCCATCTTGATATTTTCTATTTTTTTCTTAACTCTTTCCAACTTAGAAACATGGTTTGCACATTCACCTATACCGTCTGATTGATACTCAATAGGGCTTGTATGAGGTGGCGCTGAAAATTTCAGCCAAGATAACAAACATCCATGTTTAGAAAACAATATTGGAGTCATCCAATGCAAATCCATCTTTCTGAAGTGTGGAATGTGGACTGGGATCTTAATTGCAGTGCAATCCTGTGTTCTGCCCTTCCTAAGTCAAAGGAAACAGCCCCAAATCTGCTTGTTGCTCTCATTTTATTGCACCACTTCCATAGGGGTGTATGAAGTGTTCTTAGAGGACGAGCATCTGTGGTATGAGGGCTTGCCAACCCATTTTCAGGGCAGCTCATTCACCTTTGGTGTTCACCTTTCACTCAGCTCTCACCTGTGGTTGCAAGAAGCTGTAGTATGTGCAGTGGCCAAACCCCAGGAAAACCATGTTTGCAGATGGGCTAAACCAGTTTGAGGATAACTGCTAGACCTCCAACCAATTAGTGAATTAGGGGGATGTGAAGATTTCCCTTGGTGCAATAGGCGGATGAGAACAATGTATTCCAAAGGGCACAAAGGCAGCTGAAGTAAGCTCTGTGGAGCTCTTAGAGCTTGGACAGACATGGAAGACACCAAGATTATCCACTGCTTGTTGGGGTGTCACTGATCATCCTGCCTTTTCTCTTTTTGCTGTACTTGATAACTAGGAGAAAGAATGAAGCTGACAACTTCTTGCAACTCTGCCTCACTTAAATCCAATTCACATCCAAGTCAAGACATTACTCTGAGATATTGCTGGTCCTCTTCAAAACGAAGGATGAACAACCATTTCATTCGATAATTCAAA
The DNA here is from genome assembly GCF_027887165.1 of Monodelphis domestica. NCBI lineage: Eukaryota > Metazoa > Chordata > Mammalia > Didelphimorphia > Didelphidae > Monodelphis > Monodelphis domestica. The sequence goes on along the minus strand of NC_077229.1, from coordinate 197,664,371 downwards.
GTAGCACAAATCTAGCTCATCCATTCTTTCTGCAGAACAAAAATTTGTTCCAGCTGTGCACCCAAAGCCTTATTTTGGGAATCACTATTGCCGATTCCTTTAACAGTATTCATCTCTTAACGTTAATCCCTTAACCTATAGTTTTTTTTTTCTGATGAAATCTTGGGAAGAGTTTCCTTCACTTCAAATTGCAGCTCATATTGAATGTAATCCAAATCAAATTTTGTTTTCTGGAGCATCATTTCTACCTTAGAGACCATTGCTTCCATAGTGAATCCTTGGAACTTATAGCAAAGAAAGGTAAAAAACATCAATGACTAGCCTATATACTTACTTCCCAACTATATAACATTTGTTAGAATAGCTACATTTGTAGTGATGGTATCCTTGATGATGATTCAAGGTTTTTTGCAAACAATTCTACAGACAAAATCTCTGCCATCATACAGTTGACTGAAAGACAAGGGGCATCTGGGTGGCTCAGTGAATCGAAAGCCAGACCTAGAGATGGGAGGTTCTGGGTTCAAATTTGGCCTCAGACACTTCAAAAAGCTGTGTGACCCTGGACAAATAACTCCCATTGTCTAGCCCTTAGCACTATTCTGTCTTGTAACCAGCATATAGTATTAATTCTAAGATGGGATATAAGGGCTTTAAAAAAAATAAAGATATAGAGAACATGTTTGCTGATTATGAAAGAAAAAACATTACTTCTTATTTAAAGCAAAATATACCCTCAACTACTCTCTTCCATTCATATATAAAAATAACTCAAGATTCCTTGTAATTTTAATAGAGATAATCTTGCTCAACACCCTCTAATTATTAATATTACACAATATATAGAATTAGATGAGTCTGTGGCAAAAGTGCTTGTTACTTTCGTAGAGAAGATGCTATACAGAGTTTAAGTCAATGAAGGATGTTTATGATCTTCTAAATTCTTCCCTCTTTGAGGAGATTTTAACTCCAGAATAGCAAAATAAAATTGGAGAAATGTATAGGTCCCTGGAGGAAATGGGGTTCAGCTGAATGGGAAGGTGAGTTATCTTGATTATTTAAGGGCTCATATATGAGACTTTTATGTTTCCTGTCAGGTTTAATAAAGCTTGTCCTATATTTTTGATGCCTCATTTACCTGAGTACATGCATGGGAGCTGAGGACTCTTCCTTTTATTTTGAAGATCTAGAAACAAAGTCAAATTCTCAAATCTCTTGAGGGAATGAGGTAAAGGCAGAATAAGGCAAATTCTGAGGTTCTCAGGAGAAAACCAAAGTGGGTACAATAGTAATTCTCAAATTCTGAAGTTTTTAAAGAATACCCGATAAGTAGTTACTGAGGTACTCCTGAGGTTAAACTCTATAAATATAAATCAGAAGCTTTTGTTCTAGGCCACAGGTTACATTAAAACTCCCAAAGAAAGTACTTTGGAAACCCGAAAACATTATATAAATTAATCATTATTAACTTCCTTTCCTCCTATCAAGAATTTCTTCCTGTTAGGCAGCTAGGTGGTTAGAGAGCTGGATTGGGAGTCTGGAATACTTGAGTTCAAATCCAGGATATTTTCTAGCTATGTGACCCTGGACAAGTCACTTGACTTTTGTCTGCTTCAGTTTTCTCATGTGTAAAATGGACATAATAATAGCACCTATCTCCTAGGATCGTGATGAAGATAAAATGAAAACAATTTGCAAAATATTTTGCCAACCTTAAAGCACCAAATAAATGATAACTATTAATCCAATCAATCACATGCAGGAAAAAGCAATAGGAAAAGCAGTGCATTTCTGTCTCTGGCATTACTAAGGGTTTAAACTCTCAATACTGATGCTCTTGGCCATCTGTGCTCAAGGGCAGCTGTGAAAAATGACATCTGAATGATCTTCACCCGTTGATCTTTCTGCTTTCTCTCCAAGCTCCAACAAAGAAATATATCCCCAAAACCTCTTGCCTCCACCCCTTGCCATTTTTATGAGAGAAATTGTGACAAAGCTTTTTTCTTTTAAAGATGAATTTCCTAATGCCACAGTAAAGAGTGTCTACACAGCTTGTCCTGGCATCTGGTATATTTCAGTGCTCCTCTGCTCTTAGGGTTCATTGTTCTGCTCATTCCCTCAGTAATCAAACCCGTATGTCAGATTTGACAAGCACACGCTACACAAAGGAAAGTACAATAATTGCTTTATGGAGGAAAAATGGACTTGTCACCTGTGGATAGCCCCGTTTTCCTTAAAACTATGAAGTTGCACTCTTCAGTGTGTTTCTCTGGATAATTGATGTTTTCTTCCTCTGCTGACATTTTTTAGAAATCCAAACACCAGTATTTTAAAAGACAAAATCCCTTATTTGTTTCTTCCTGTGTGAAGACAGAATTCTTTCCCTCCTCTTTCCTTACGGAGTTAATAATAATAATTAAGTTCTGACAGATGTCTCAAGCATCAGGCTAAACAAGAACAATAGAAGTATTGAAGTTGTTTTTTTTTGTTGTTGTTGTTGCAGTTGTTTTTTTTTTAAAAGGTACTCATTGGTTTCCTGTCTCTTTTATGCGATGATGTGTAGCTTGTCTGTAGAGAAGGACTTCAGGGCTTTTCAAAATCCCCTTAAAATGGGAGGCCCTGAAACCCAAGAGACCCTCCCATCTGTCTCCTTCCTAGGATTAATATCAGGGCCAGGAAAATCACCCTGCCATTTGGATTCTTTGAACTGCTCTCTGTTTAATAAAACATGACCTCGAGTTCTTCTGGTTAATTTTTTGCCTCCTGTTCATTTTTAAGGGAAATTTAATCCTTGGGCTTCTTTGTCATTGAAACCCAGGTCACAAAGAGATGATTTTAGAAAAGCTTTAATGGTCAAGAAGCTTTTTGTTATTAAAAAGAAATCTTCTAAATAATAGGAAACAAAGATTTGAGATTCTCCACTGATGAAGTCAGGGTGGGTTCTAATATGAATCAAAAAGGTTCCTTAATGGCTAATAAAGGCAAGAAACACATTTTAAAGTGGCACAGCAGATAGAGTGCCAGGCTTTGAGTCCACAGGACCTAGGTTCAAATCTGGCCTCAAATACTTCCTGCCTATAGTACCCTGGGCAAATCACTTAACCTCCTTTGCCTACCTCTTCTATCTTAAGAGTTGTGACTAAGACTGAAATTAAAGGAGTATACATACATATATACATACATAGGTGGTGCAAGAGATAGAGGGCTGAATCTGGAGTCTGGAAGACATAAATTCAGATCCTAGATACTTACTAGCTGTGTGGCAAGTCACTTGACCTCTGTCTGCCTCAGTTTCCTTATCTTTAAAATGGGCATAAAAATAGCACCTATCTTCCAGGATTGTGATGAAGATATACATACATCTTCAAAATCAAATGTATATAGAAATATAAATACATATGTATATATGTGTGTATACAAGTGTATAAATACACATTATTTATGTCTGTAGTGCAGATGGCCTCTTGTTTCTTTCTAGACCTCCAAGAACTACTTGATAATTTTCTTAAACTCAGCCATCAGTTGGCCAGTGCCTTAAGGTGTCCTTTTGCTTTGTGATGGACCGTTTATTATTATTATTATTATTATTTTCTCTCTGTGAACTTTGCTTTCAGAGTTACAAAGTGCAAAGTCATCGTTGATGTGGCAAGGAAGAAATCTGGCTCAGTTAATTTCTTCTGCAGTTTCAACAGAGCTCCAGTGTACTGACCCTGTTATGTCAACCCACCGAGCCACCAGATCTATGATTTTCACCTTCCTTCATGTTTAAAAATACTTAATTTCTTTCCAATTTAGCTGGACTTTTCCTCCTCAGCAAATGGTACCCATTTTGATATGAATAGGTTCATTTGTCTTTTGAATGTTATTAGCTCAAGAAATGAAAACAAAAACAAACCCCAGTGCTTTTCTGAGAATTGGGTGTGTGTTTTTATTCATGTCTCTGGATCTCAAAGGTTACCAAACAGAGCCTGTTCAGACATTTAAGGAGCAATTTCCCACCCCCAACAATATTCTTGTATCTTTAATATCTCCAACAATCTCTTTTATCTTTTAAATCAGAAAGAGACATCTTTGGGGAAAGGCCATTTGGGAATGGGTTTCCCCTCCCTTTCTTCTACCTTGAAGTACTAAGTAAGGTGGGAAATAGTGGTGATTCTATATCCTTCAAAGTTTGTCCTTGGAACCTGATGTTCTGAGGATTAGAGACTTTTAGAGCTGGAAGAACAATAGAGGTCATCTAGTTTGACGTCTTAATTTTAAAAAGGAAGGAACCGAAGCCCAGAAAAGGGTTATGACTATCCCCATGAAAGTCATGTGGGTAGAAATCGTCAGAGCCAGGATTTGATCTGGTTCTCTGACCACCAAATTCAGTGTTCTTTTCAATATTTTATGATTCTTCCTCAAAATCAAAGTTGGACCAAGACAATATAAAGAGTTAAATATCTTCTCTTAGCTGCCAAATAAAATAATGTTTGTAAAAGTTCATTGCAATCCTGAAAGTGCTATAAAATGCCAATCTCTCCCATACCCCCCAGCCTTCTTTGTAACGGTAATCAAGTTGGAGACTTTGGTATAGTAATACGCTAGAATATGGGATCACTTGGGACCCCCTGGTTTGGGAACCTAATCACCATTCAGTATAGCTTCACTCTAAATGCAAGCTTGAAAAATAAAATGATTGTTTCATAGGATTTAGAGGTATCAAAGGATATGTTTACAACCTTAGAGTACAGAGGTACAGACAAATAAAAATCCCACCAAATAAAGGCTTATATCCTGTTAACTAATCAGATTGATCAGGGAAGTCTTTTGTTCAATCTCTCTTATGCACTTTTTTATCTCATTTGATCCTTCAAACAGCCTTCTGAGGAGTACATGAGGGTCTGAACTTGGGTGGTGGAATAAAAATGAAATGGAAGAAGGGGACTGATTCAAGAGACAACAATTCAAGAGAAAGAATGAGATATGGAAACTACTTGAATAGGTGGACTAAATAAGCGAAGAGTTGACAATGACATTGAAGTCCCAAACCTGGGTGACAGAAATAGGGAATTCCATCAGGTAAGGGGGTAGATTTTGAGGGAAAGGAAATTAATTCTGTTTAGGACATGTTGAAAACAAGATGCCTATATAATCAGTAAAATCAGTCTGAATGTCCAATAGGCAATTGATGATGTAGGATCAGAGATCAGAAGAGAGTTTTCCTAAATCCAACTTTGTCCAATCCTACTTTGACCCTTAATTCCTGTGTAACCTTGGGTAAATCACTACCTTCCCTATACCTCAATTTCCTTATCTGTAAAATGAAGAGATGGGACCCAAGATGACCTCTACTGTCCCCTCCATTGTGGATCTCTGATTCTAGAATCCTGGCAGTCCCCTAGAAGTGACATTGCTCATCTTTCAAACATCTGTGGTTAGGAAAAGATGCTAAAACAAATACCTATGCTTTGGAACTCTGACATATAACTGAGAGTTCGTGTCAGGGACAATCTGAGCAGCTCAACTGCCAGGGTGAAACTGAGTTCACCAGGTGTAACCTGGTGATGGAAAATTTTGAGCCCTGTCTCATCACACACAGACCTACAGTGACCACCAGAATCTGAATCCAAAAGCATGGGGAGAAATCAGACTGTAGGAAAACAGGAAGTAGAGCTGCAGATTAGCCAAGGTCTAGCATGCAAATTAAAAGCTATTTGGGTCCCCCAAGTGAAGGGCAGTTAGTCCTTTAAATCAACTAGGGCTTCAGTTAGGTCTTTGCCCAGAGGGGAAGTTATTTTCTTGGGGTCCTGATGTAGGTCAATCTCATTTCTTTTTGCTTGATCCTCAACCTAATGATTTTGCCTCTCTTTTGGGTCTCCATCCTCTGTGGCTGAGAGAGGAAGTACTTACCTTTGCAGAACAACTAAATGAGACAATATCCTCAAACTTTAGTGCCTAGAAAAAGAAAGGTGTTTCAAGGACAACTGTTTCCAGCATACTTTCACTTAATAATGAGAGCTAGCATTTCTATGGCATCCTAGGGTTTGCAAAGTACTTTATTCAATCTTTATAGCATGTCTTTGAGAGAGACATTATTATCCCCATTTTAAAGATGACTAAATTGAAATGTTAAGAGTCCTGGAAAGACTTATATGAAGTGATGCAAAGTGAAGTGAGCAATACCAGGAGGACTTTGGACAGTAACAGCAATAAAGTACGATGAACAACTGTGAATGACTTAAATATTATCAATAATGTAAGGATCCAGGACAACTCCAAGGGACTCATGACAAAAAAAGGATATTTGCTGTTATAGAAGGAACTAACAAAATCTGAATGCAGTTTGAAGCATGCCATTTTCTCCATGTATTTTTCGCTCATAGAAGTGATATGTATCTTCTTTTATAACGTGATGAAATGGAAATATGTTCTGTATAATAACATATGTACAACATATATCCCATTATTATTATTTTTATTTAAGTATTTTTCCATGGTTCCATGATTCATGTTCTTTCCTTCTCCTTTTCCCCAAATCCCCTCCCAGAACTGACAAGCAATTCCACTGGGTTATACACATATTATCACTCAATACCTATTTCCATGTTATTCATTTTTGTAATAATCTTTTAAAAAACCAAAATTCCATATCCAATACCCATATAAACAAGTGAAAAATCAAATGTTTTCCTTCTGCATTTCTGTTCCCACAGTTCTTTCTATAAGTTCCTTGGTATTGTCCTGAATCATTGCATTGTTATCAGTAGCAAAGTCATTTGATCATCCCAAAATGTTTCAGTTTCTGTGTACAAAGTTCTCCTAGTTTTGCCCATTTCACTCTGCATCAGTTCATGGAGGTCTTTCTAGTTTGTGTGAAAATCAAGCAGCCACCACAAAGAGCATGGTAGCTACATATACATACATATATCATATTAGAGGCTATCTTGGTGAAGCAGGAGGGAAAGAACATGAATCATAAATTGTATTGAAAATTATATGTATGGGTAATCTGGAAAAAATTTAAAAATTCAAAACAATAAATAAAGAGGAAAATGACTTGTTCAAGGTCACACAAGTAGTGTGTTTCTAAGGCAGGATTCAAACTTAGCTCTTCCTGACTCCAAGATCAATCACTTTATCTACTGGGCCACCACCTCAGCTCTTCTCTGAAAGAAATTCTTCCCTTGAAGCATTTATTTACTTACTTTAAGGAACTTAGAAGATATCCACCTGATATCTATTTTAATAGTCTAGTAGAGTTGCTTGAGGGTATTGAGAGGTTTAGTTAGTCAAATTAATAGGTATTTAGTTAGCACCTACTATTTATTAGACATGATGCTAAGGCTAAATGTTGGAATACAAGGAAAGGCAAAGGATAGTCTTTGCTCTTAAGGAACTTGGGAGGTGAGAGAACATGAACAAAACTAAATTTAAAGAAGATATATATAGTATAGATTGAAGGTACTCTCATAGAAAAGCCAGAGAGAAGGTTAAAGAGGATAGAAAGAGGTTTCTTGTAAAAGCTGAGATTCAGGAAGTAGAGATGAGGAGGAAGGGATACAACCAGTGGAAAAAAATGAATGGAATTGGGAGATAAAGAGGTTTTTCCTCTAAGGAAAAGCAAGGAAAAGCAAAAGAAAAGCCAATGTTCCTACTACAAAGAATATGTGGGGAGGAGGAATAAAGTGTAAGAAAGAAGTATGGAGATGTTGGATTTTTTATTTTTTATTTTATAATTTTATAATTTTTTTAATTTTATATTTGATCCCAGATCAAATTTTTTAATTTGATATAATTTTATAATTGATCTCAGAAGTGCTAGGGAGCCACTGGAGTTTATTGAGTGGTGGTGGTGGGGCAGGGTGTCATATGGCTACCTCTGTACTTTAGAAAGATCAGTTTGAGGACTGAGAGGATAGAGTAAGGATAGTCCTGAGGCAGGGAGACCAATCAAGAGGTATTTGTCTGGCTGTGAGGTAATGAAGACCTGTGTCAGTGTCAGCATATAAGAAAGCTCTTACAAAAGTAAAATTGGAGACAGATTAGATATGAGGGGTGAGAGAGAGAGTGAAGAGTTAAGCTTGCAAGTCTGGGTGACTGAGGGGATGGGAATACCTCCAACAGCAAGGGAAATTTGGAAGAATAGAGGGCTTAGGGGGAAAGAGAATGAGTTTCATTTTTGACATGTTGAGTTTAGGATGTCGGTAGGACAGTTATCAAATTGACATTTGAAGATGTGAAATTGGAGGTCAGGATAGAGGTTAGGGCTAGATTTCAACAAAGACATGACCAACAAACCTATGGGAACTTTGTGACGAATATGGAAAGAGAAAAGAAGAAAGCCCAGATTAGAATTCTAGGGGACACCCAGGCTTATTGAGCATAACCTGGATGAAGGTCTAGTAAAGGAAACTGAAAAGGATCATCAGAGAAGTAGAAGAACCAGCATAGGCCAGTGTAAACTTTAGAGAAAAGGATGCATTAAAAAAAGGATGATTGGCAATGTCAAAGGCTACAGAGAAATCAAAAAGGAGGATTGAGAAAAGGCCATTCCATTTGATGATTAAGAGATCACTCAGATGAATGATGACATCAGAAGTCCAACTATAGAGAATTAAAAAGAAAGGAAGAGGAAAGAAAGTGGAGACCCTGATTCTACGTGAACTTCTCAAAGAGTTTAGCCTTGAAAGAAAGAAGATATATGGTCCTTGAGTAGGGATAGATAGATCAAGGGAGGGTTTTTGAAGATGGTTTATGACAATCAGTAGGCTCATTTTGAAAGATTCAAGTCAAAACCCAGATGAAGATGAAATCCACTGAATTGGTACAGAGGGATATTCTCAGGCTCTCAAGAAACTAATCTCTGCTCCAGCCATCTGTCCTGGATCCATTCTACTTGGAATCTTAGTAATAGCTCCCACCACTCTAGGGCAGGCAATCATCACTTCATACCTGGACTATTGCCTACTATTTGGATTCCTTACTGCATATCTCTTTTTACTCCAGTCCATTCTCCTTCCATTCAGTTATCAAACTGATCTTCCAACATCATAGGTCTGACCATGTCATCTTTATTTCAATGAACTCCAGTGTCTCCCTATCATCTCATGGATCAAATATGAAATTTTCAGGTTTCTAAAACTCTCATAACCTTGCCCCTGCCTATATCGCCAGTCTTCTTATGACTTATACCACCAGAGCCTCCTCTAAGTACTTTGTGACAGTGACACTGACCTTCTTGCCATTTTTCACACATTGTACTTCATCTGATTCCAAGAGTTTTCAACTGACTTTCTCCCATGCCTGGAGGTATTTATTGATTGATAAAAAAAAACTTTAATATTTACAATGTATTGAAATAGTGACTATATTAGAGGGGCAGTGGTCTTGATTTTTGGCACGAAGTTTCTCAAACTATGATTTCACTGATAATTTTGTTTTAACTCACTAATTCTAGGTTGGTATTTTTCTTTTTTTAGTAGCAATAGCAGAAAATTTTGTTTTACAAAAATAAGTTGGTGCTAAGAATAGTAAAATTTAAATCAGTTTGTCTGATAAACCATAGAATTCTTCAATTATTCATAGTGAAAGTTAATTTCAATTTTTAGTTTCAAACATTTATTTCAACATACTATCACAAGACAAGTCTATTAACCTAAACTTTTATAGATGGAGTAAGACCAACTGTGTCATATTTTTTTGTGGCAAATGAGTTCTCTAAAATAAAATGAAAATTGGGGATAGCTAGGCAACTCAGTGGATTGAAAGCCAGGCATAAAATGGGAGGTCCTGTCTTCAAACTTGACCTCAGACACTTCCTAGCTATGTGACTCTGGGCAAGTAAGTCACTGAACCCCCATTTCCTAGTCCTTACCACTCTTAGGCATTGGAACCAAATTGCAGTATTGATTCTAAGACAGAAGGAAAGGATTAAAAAATGAAAATTAATTCTGCAGACTATTCAAGTAGCTAATTAAGAGGTCTTCACTTCTGTTTCATGTGCAGGGCAGGTGATTTTTAAAAAATAAAAATATAATAAAATGTTATATGAATTTAGTTTTCATAGCTCTAAAATTTTCATAAATGCATTTGTTTTATCTATTTGGATCACAATATGAATTCTAATATGAACATTTTTAGATTATTCAGGTTTCAAAAAATCTCCAAGCTTTACGATTTTCTAGGAGAAAATTTTTATTGTAAAATGAAATTGCTTTGTTTTTATTATTATCACTGAGAATGACAATTACTCTTAGCTCAAACTTAATTCTTTTTTCAATTTCAATGTAGTGCTATTCCAAAATATATTATTTGTTAAAAAAGAAAGTAGCTTACAAGAAAAACTATGTATAGTTCCTTATCTATATTTCTCCAATGTAGTTTTATGCCTCCTTTTCCTTTTGTTCTATTTCAATTTTTAGAAAGTTGATGTCTTCAGTGAATTTCCTCCCTCCCCCTAACTATTGAGTTTTTTTGTAAATTCTCTTATTATTTGTTTTTAAATTTTATTTTCCAGGCTTTCCAGGAGGTATTTTGAGGCCTGATATCCTTTCTAATTTTCCTTTTAGGTTTCATATTTTTCCTTTTTGGTACTGTTGTCCTCTTCTGAATTTGTATTTTGGCCCTCCCTGTCACCAAAGTAACTTTCTAAGGTCAGGGTTTGTTTGCTTGGTTTTGTCTTTTGCACATTTTTCTAGTTTTTGTTTGTTTGTTTGTTTACCCTCATTGCCTTATTTATTTGAAGTACTTCTCTGTTTCTTGGATAGTGGGTGCACTGCTCCACACTTGCAGAGTTCTCTTCTCCAGTACTTAGGGCCAGTGTGGTTACCTTTGTTTTTCACAGGTCTTGTGGCCTCAGGGTTCTGCTGCCATGTGGAAATGCAGAGTTTCCTGCCTTCTATAAGTGGATAGGGTGTCTTGGACTGGGTTCCTACCTATTCTGCAGCTTTGTTGCCACTGACAGAGTCATAGCATATTGGGCTGCTCCAAATTCTGTTGGTTCTTGCAGATGCTGTGCTATTTGGGCTACTCTTTCTTCTTACCCCAGTGAGACATGTTCCTCCAGTTTTCCTGTTTTGAGGCAATTTATGTGTGTGTGTGTGTGTGTGTGTGTGTGTGTGTGTGTGTGTGTGTGTGTGTGTGTGTGTAGGGTTGGGGAATGGTGCATCCTTTATTCTGCCATCTTACCTCCCAGCATGTAATCCCATCCATATTTCTTAATATAAATGATTGGAAAACATACCATGTGCTCAGATTATATAAGGAGCTATATTTTTAACTAATACTCTTAGACTTGTGTTTTACCTTTATATCAATTAAGTTCCATCAGTTCAAAATTCAAAACAATTCTTCCATATTATGTAATTTTAATTTAAAAATTCATCAGGTCTACTGATAGGTTTTCTTGATGCAGTGTTGCCATTGTCAGTAGTTTGCAAAGTAACAAATCTTCCCTAACATCAGTTTCAATAAAAGATACATTTGTAATCAAATGAGGATCTTTAATTACACCTGATGCTTTATCCACTTGCATTGTCAAATAAGAAGATATTAGTTTCTCAGTTAATTGATTGCAAAAATATTCAGAGGAATGGATAATTTTCCTCACCTCTATTTTATCTGTAGTCAGGGCTGTTTTGCATGTGATTTGTGAGTCATCATTTTAACCATAAAAATAATTATAGATAGCATTAGTATTTTTCTTGTTGAATGAGGATTTTTAAAACTAGTAGGAAATGTTTCTAGTGGCAACTAGGAAGGTAATTAGAGTGCTAGGTCTGGATTTCAAATCTAGCCTAAGATACTCCCCCCCCCTTTTTATTAAATTTAGAATATCGTTCATGGTTACATGATTCACAATTTCCTTCCCCATTCCCTGACAAGCAATGGGTTATCCATGTAGCATTTGTTCAAAACCTATTTCCATGTTATTCATATTTGCAAGAGTGATCTTTTAACATCAAAACCTAATCATATCCTCATCCAAACCACGTGATTGAGCATATGTTTTTGTTCTGTGTTTCTGCTCCTACAGTTCTTCCTCTGGATGTGGATAGCATTCTTTCTCATAAGTTCCTCTGGATTTTCCTGGATCATTGCATTGCTGCTTGTAGAGAAGTCCATTACATTTGATTGTACCACAATGTATCAGTCTCCTTGTACAATGTTCTCCTGGTTCTGCTCCTCTCACTCTGCATCACTTCCTGGAGGTTGTTCCAGTCTCCATGGAATTCCTCCACTTTATTATTCCTTTGGGCACAATAGTATTCCATCACCAACATATACCACAATTTGTTCAGCCATTCCCCAATTGGAGGGCATTCCCTCATTTTCCAATTTTTTGCCTCCACAAAGAGCGCAGCTATGAATATTCTTGTATAAGTCTTTTACCTTATTATCTCTTTGGGGTACAACCCGAGCAGTGCTATGGCTGAATCAAAAGGCAGACAGTCTTTTAGCGCCCTTTGGACATAGTTCCAAATTGCCCTCCAGAATGGTTGGATCAATTCACAACCCCACCAGCAATGCATTAGTGTCCCAATTTTGCCACATCCCTTACAACATTTATCACTTTCCTTTGCTGTCATATTGGCCAGTCTTCTAGGAGTAAGGTGGTACCTCAGAGTTGTTTTGATTTGTATTTCTCAAATCAGGAGGAATTTAGAACACTTTTTCATGTGTTTATTGATATTTTGATTTCTTGATGTGAAAACTGCCTATTCATGTCACCTGACCATTTGTTGATTAGGGAATGGCTTGGTTTTTTTGGAAATTTGACTTAGTTCCTTATATATTTAGGTAATTAAACCTTTGCCAGCAAATTTTATTCTAAAAATATTTCCCAGTTCTTTGTTTTCCTTCTAATTTTGATTGCATTTGTTTTTGTTTGTACAAAACCTTTTTTTTTATTTTATATAACCAAAGTCATTCATTTTATATTTTGTAATATTCTTTATCTCTTGCTTGGTCTTAAATTCCTTCCTTTCCCACAGATCTGATAGGTATACTATTCTATATTCATCTAAATTATTTATGATTTTACTCTTTATATTTAACTCATTTACCCATTTTGAATTTATCCTGGTATAGAGTATAAGATGTTGATATAAATCTAGCTTTCCCCATACTATTTTCAAATTTCCTCAGCAGTTTTTGTCAAATAGTGAGTTCTTTTCCCAGAAGCTGGGATCTCTAGGTTCATTGAACACTGTTGAGATCATTTACCCAAGTCTATTCCATTGATTCACCCTTCTGTCTTCTAGCCAGTACCATATTGTTTTGGTGACCACTGCTTCATAGTACAGTTTAAGATCTTAGCCTCAGATACTTTCAATCTGTGTCACCCTGGGAAAGTCACTTAACCTCCATTGCCTACCCTTATAACTCTTCTGTCTTGGAACCAATACGTAGTATTAATTCTAAGATGGAATAAGATGGAAGATAAGGGCGTAAAAAAAAAACAGAATTGATGTTAAGATAGAAGATAAAGGTTTAAAAAAAAAGAAAAGGAAATGTTTCTCAATTCAAAGAATCTTTTGGGTATCACAGTCCTGGTTTTTGAAGAAGTTTGTTTTTCACATATTAAAATAATATATTTTCTTGAAAATTTCTCTATTCTTCCTTATGTATTCTGCTGGTAAACTTTTGAGATATTTTCATTTAGTTTCATGCTCTCTTCATGAAAACATTTATACAAAGCAAACATAGAGGTTTTTCCTTTCTGTAATTAAAAGTACTTGTGTATACTAGTAATAAATAGAGTGGATCACATTTTCTAGATTTGGACTTCTTTTGTTGTGCTTCTATATTTCCACTACTTAATTTGTCTCTCTTTTCTTAGTTTTTACTCATTTCAGCTGCTTTGATAGAGTTTCTTTTCAAATTGGTCACATGTTTATATCACAGAAGGGTATATGATTTCATTTAAAATATTTAAGACAAATAATTTAAATTTAATTTTTCAAAATTTAAGATAATCATTTATAACTCTCCTTTTTCGAGGGTGCATCTTTTTTGAAAACTACTTTATTATTTCATGCTTACCAGAATGAATAAGACTTAGAAAAATGTTAGGGGGAATCTGGGGTGCTCAGTGGATTGAGAGCCAGACCCAGAGAAGGAGGTCCTGAGTTCAAATCAGATCTCAGATACTTCCTAGCTGTGTCACCCTGGGCAAGTCACTTGACCCCTTCCTGCTCTTCTGACTTAGAACCAATTCATGGTATTGATTCTAAGATGGAAGGTAAGGGCTATTTTTAAAGGTGGGTATTATAGTACTTTAAAACATTTTATTTTCCCAGTTACATGTAGTAACAATTTTTCAGTATATAGTTTCTGCAATTAAAAGATCCAAATTCTGTCCCTCACTCCCTTCTCTTTCCCCTCCCAGAGATAATCTGTATTCTAATTCTGTATTATCTCTGGGAGGAGACAGAGAAGGGAGAGGGACAGTAATTAATATATCATCATGCAAAACTAACTTTTATATTGATCATTGTTGTAAGAGAATACTCATACAACACCAAAACTCCAAAACAAAAACACAAATGCACTAAAGTAAAAAATAGCATGCTTTCATCTGCATTCTGACTCCTAAATTTCTTTCTCTAGAGGAGGGTAGTATTCTTTGTCACAAATCCTTCAGAATTGTCCTGGATCATTGTGTTGCTGAGTGTTGCTAAGTTTTTCATAGTTGATCATTATGCAATATCCTTGCTGTTGGGTACAATGTTCTCCTGGCTCTGCTTACTTTACTTTGCATCAGCTCATGTAGGTCTTTCCAGTTCTGAAATCATGCTACTCATCAATTCTTATAGCACAATAGTATTCCATCATCATCATATACCACAATTTGTTCGACTATTCCCCAATTGATGAGCCTCCCTTCAATTTCCAATTCTTTGTCACCACATAAAGAACTGAGTATTAGAGTACTTAAAAAATAAGCTCTTGCCTTCTGCCAGTATCAGTTCTAAAACAGAAGAGCAGCAAAGGCTAGGCAGTAGGGGTTAAGTGACTTGCTCAAGGGTGTCATTGCTAGGAGGAATCTGAGACCAGATTTGAATCCATGTCCTCTAGACAAGCTGGCACTTGATATATACACTATGTGATTTGGCTCTCCCTATTATAGTACTTTTAACCTCAGAAGAAGAATTGTTTAACATCTAATTTACAAATTACATATTTAGCATGATACAATTCACCTTTGTCACAAAGCTACCCTGATTGATGGGTAACAACGGAACATCACTGGTCTAAAATTTGACTTTGGGTCTATAGTCCTAAGTACTGATCTTGGGACATTTTGGTGGCTCAGTGGATTGAGAGCCAGGCCTAGAGATGGGAGGTCCTGGGTTCAATCTGGCTGCAGACACTCCCTAGCTGTGTGACCTTGGGCAAGTCACTTAACTCCTATTGCCCAGTCCTTACCCACTCTTCTGCCTTGAAATCTATAATATCAATTCTAAGACAAAAGGTAAGGATTAAAAAAAAATACTGAGTTTCAATCATGTAGGCTATAATGAATTCAACATGTTTATCTTTTGTCAAATTAGACTTAAATTTTGTTTCCATTGTAAAAAATAGACATTTTGTGGGAGCTGTATTTGAAAATATCCAATAACTTTGATTATGGCTTCAGGCCTTCCTTCCACCCCAATGGCTTACCCTGCCATATACAAAACTGTGTTCTTCATCATTCCAGAAAGAAATTTCTTTATCATTCCATTTTGCTACCTAGAGTATTTGGACAATTTAAGTTAAAATGGGCATATTAAAAATCAGCAACCCTTGACTGTAGATAGATTACTGACCTTCAGTAGGGAAGCCAGAACTTCCTATAAAACCTCATTGATGGAGGGAACCTGCTGTTGGTTCCCTTCCAACACCATTATTTAGTTGATGCTTCTTGGCACAAATTGATCTTTGATAGCATGGGTTCATTCCTCTGTGTGCCTTCTGCACCTTCTGGCAGTGCTATTAAACTCCATAAAGTGGATGGATTCCTGTCATAACTGGCCCGAAGGAGCCCCCTCAGCCCTTCTGAAAACAGTCCTATTACTGCCACATGTAGTCTGCTTCTCCCAGAATTAGGAAATGAACTATAGTTAATGCCGGGTGTTTTTGATTCTTTCAAGATTCATTTCCAGCTTTTATTCATAAACATTTTCTCAGGTTAGTAGCATCAGAAGATCATCAGTTTAGGCTTAGAAGGAATCTTAGAAGCCATCTACTCTAATCCCTTCATTTGATGGATGAGAAAACAGAAGATCCCAAAGGAGAGAAGGTTTGCCTGAGGTCATATAGGTCACAAGTAGCTAAGCCAGGACTTGGACCTAGGTCTCCTAACTACAAATCTGGTGCTTTGCTAAGAAAGTCATGATTTATTGGTAGCCTGAATGACAGATTATCCTCCCAGCCGTGGATTGTACAGATGAACAAATTGAGTTATATAATTTTAAGGTTATTTTATAGGATGCAAAGGATCCTCAGAGCACATTTAATGTAATCTGCAACTGAACTAGAAAATATAATAATAACAATACAATAACCATTAGAGTACAGTAATAATATTAATAGCATAAAATCAATTATCTTTAAAAAAGTTATTTTTTTCAGTTACACAGAAAAAATTGACAACTGTTTTCTGATATTTCAGGATTCAGATTTTTCTCCCTCTCTCTTTCTCCACCCCTCCCTGAGGCAATAAATAGTCTGATATAGGTTAAACCAGTGCTTTCATGTAATACATATTTCCATATTGTTTGTGTTGTGACAGAAGATACATATCACACATACAATAAAAAACTGAGGGAGGAAATAAAGAGAACGATGGTATACTTTGATTTACAACCAGACGCCCCCCAACAGTTCATTCATTCAATATGGATAGTATTTTTCATATGGATTTCATTTTTCATTTCAAGGAACTTGTGGATATCTTGGAAATTTGCTTTGTTGGTAATGGTTTAGTCCTTCACAGTTGATCATAGTATATTTCTGTTACTCTATGCATTGCTCTCTTGGTTCTGCTCACTTCACTTTTCATCAGTTCATCTATTCCATATATTCCATGTATTTCTGAACTCATGCTGTTTGTTATTTCTTAGTATTCCATTACAAAAATATGCCACAACTTTCCCAAGTCACGGGCAACCCCTCAGTTTACAATCCTTTGCCATTACAAAAGTTGCTGCTTAAAATATTTTTGTACAGGTAGGATTTTTTCTGTGTCAATGATCTCTTAGGGATACAGACTTGGTAGTGGTATTGCTAAGTCAAAGAGTATGCAGAATTTTATGGCCATATTGTTCTCCACCAACACTGTATTAGAAAATTTTGCCACATCCCCTTCAATATTTATTATTTTCCTTTTTGGACATGTTAGCCAGTCTGATAGGTGTAAGATGGTATCTCAGAGTTGTTTTAATTTATATTTCAATAATCAATATTTTTTCACATAACTATAGGTAGTTTTAATTTCTTTCTCTGAGAATTGCCTTTTCATATCTTTTGACTATTTTTCAAATTGCTTTGTATTCTTGTAAATGTGACTCAGCTCTCTATATATTTGAGAAAAGAGGCCTTTGCCAGAAACAATTGTTATAAAATTTCCCCACCCCCAAATTTCTTGTTTCCCTTCTAATCTTGGTTACTTTGGTTTTGTTTGTATAAAACCTTATTAATTTAATGTAATCACATTATTCATTTCATTTTTCATAATGCTTTCTCTTTCTTGTTTGGTCATATAATCTTCCCTTATCCATAAGACTGAGAGAGGTAAAGTTTTCTGGGTTCCCCTAATTTATTTCTGGTATCACTTTTTATTTCTACATCAAGAATCCATTTTGACTTTATCCTGGTAAATGGAGTGAGATATTTTGGTCTATATCAGAGTACTTTAAAGTTTGGAAAACACTTTATATATGATAGCTCATATCATCTTCACAAAAACTCTGGGAAATACACATGATCATTATCTGCATTTTATAGATGAAGACACAGGAGTGACTTCCCTAGGGTCATACAACTAGTAAGTGTCTGAGGCCAAATTTGGACTTGATGCCGTCCTGACTCCAGACCCAGAACTCTATCCATTGGACCCACTTAGTTGCCTCCAAAGCTTCTAGACTGTCAGAAAAACCTTCAGTGAAAGGGAACCTAATCAAGGCCCCCCAGTTTGTGGATGAGGAACTCAGAGCCTATAGTGATTACATGATTTGTGCGAACTCAGCCAGATAGTGGCAGATTGGGGACATTATCATAATAGCTTAGTTGACATTTACTTAGGGACTTCAGGTTTACAAAGCACTTTACACAGATTATCTCATCTGAGCCTTGCAACCATCCTATGTGGATTGAGTCATAGATCACTGGAAGTGCAAGGAAGTGTGGTAGATATCGTATTCTCCCCTCTCCCCCATTTTATTGACGGAAAAATGTCCTCAGAGAGGTTAAGTGACTTTCCCAGTATTCTTTCCACTAGAGCCCACTAATTCTGGAGAATCCAGGTACATTTGTTCTTATAGATCACTGTAGCTGGAATCAGGAAGTACTAAATCTAGCCTCTACAAATGCTGGGAAAGTCATTTAATCTATAACTGCCTTAGTTTCCTCAACTGTAAAATGAGTATAATAGCAGTGCCTATTGTGAACAACAAAGTTGTTGTGAATATTAAATGAGATAAAATTTGTAAACTACTCAGCACAGTTCCTGACCCATTTGTTGTTCAGGCATTTCTCAGTTGTGTCTGACTCTTGGTGACCCCTTTTGGGATTTTCTTGGCAGAGACACTTGAGCACTTTCCTATTTCCTTCTCCAGCTCATCTGACAGATGAGAAATTTGAGGCAAACAGGATTAAGTGACTAGCCCAGGGTCACATAGCTATTAAGTGTCTGAGGCCAGATTTGAACTCATGAGTCTTTCTGACTCCAGGTGGGTCTCTCTATCCATGGTGCTACCCAGCTGCTCTTTCTAGTACATAGTAGGTAGTTAATGAGTACTCAAATCTTTCCTTCCTCATTCCACTATATTATGCTGCTTCTTCCTGTTCCTTGGATTTCGGGAAGACAAAGAAAAATAAATCTGAAGTGATACTGATCTTGATTCTTTTCTAGCTTTTATAGAAGTAAGAAGTGAATGATAATAAAAGACTGAGTACTCACTTTGATGGTGAATCCCCAAGCCACTGACAAAGAGGCTTCCCTGGGGAAGCCCAAGAACCATTTGTTGATTTTTTTTCAGGGTGTCCAATTAAAAAATAAGTGGATTGACTTGAGCTCCTCTATTTGACAGAGTGGTTGTCACAATAATGAGAAATCTAGGGAAGGGAGACGTCACCATTAGGTGTGATGGAAAGGTTTGGAATGCGTCCTCCAATGGCCTGGCCATTTGTGGCATTTGTCTTGAGACCAGAATCTCCTGTGTAATATTTATGGGAGGCACTGTTGCTTTGCCTGGACAAATGGTGGTGAGAAAATAAAGAAGGGCTTAGATGTCCCTGTATTAAGCAGAGTAACATGACTCAGATCTCTGCTATTTGGAAGTTGGGGTGAGAGTAGGCAGGGAACAGACACTTTCATGTCATTGTCATGGGAACCAAGGGTCTATGGCTCTGGATATCTTTTTTGGCTCTCAGTGCTTTACAAAGAAAAGTGTGAACATTTTTGAATGTCAAGGCTGGGAGGCTGAGGTAAGATATGTAGGGAGAGTCAACCAAGAAAGATGGAGGAGAGAAAGCAGCTCCTTTACTCATGGGGTGATGATGGTGGGGGGAGAGAGGATCACTTACGTGTTAGGAATTACCCATTGCCATATGTCTTCACATTGCTCACCCGTTCATTAGAGTCACCCTCTAGTCAAGTGATTACCAAGTGCCAAGATTATTCATATGTTTAGTGTAATAAAACCATTCATGTCAGGAATTAACCATATCCCACTGAGCCAGTTTGGGATAGTGAGTGTTTGTTTTCTAACAAGAAGCTATAACTCCTTCTGGGTCTCTTTCCAAGCTTTTCGCTTTTCATGGCAGTCAGCAGGCACTTTCTGCCTTCCAAAGTTAAGGTGCCAATCTAAGCTTCTAACCCCAAGAGGGTCTTCATGCCAACTTTATGATTACATATCAGTTTGGGAAGTACTGAAAATATTTTAACAAAGCATTACTTGAATCAAAATTCTGGCAGATTTAGGAGGTATAAACCACCTCATCACACCTTGATGTCTGTTTTCTGGGAGGGGGCAGGAGAGCTGAGGTAGTGACCACTATGGATATCTGTAGCCTGTTCCATCTACCTGCTACAGGATGTCTTTTTTTTACCATCTCCAAATCATAGGTCTTACCCGTCTCCCCATTTATTATATATTTAGCATCAAATCTGGACTCTGGACTGGACTTATTTCAGTGGTCTAGCAACTTCTAAGTAAGAAAACTAAGAAAAATATCAGTGCAAGTTGGTACCTTCTTTGAAACTTATAGTCTCGGAGAATTTCCTGGGCACAGGAAAGTTAAACGACTGGCTCAGGATCACTCAACCACAATGTGTCAGTGGCTAAAGAATTACCCTTACAGCCAGGAAGATCTGGGTCCAAGTCCTACTTCTTTTATGCTGCCTCAAACCTGTTAGTGAATTAGAGGAGCTTCTCCCCAAGCACATGAAGACTTCCTCCAGCTGAAAGAAAGAGGAGAACAAGCTGTTCAAAAGACCATGAAGGTGGCTGAAGTAGGTACAGTGGAGCTCTTAGATCTTGGTCAGACACTGAAGATGCTTCTGCATCCTGGGCTATCGCCAATCATCCTGACTTTGCCTTTCCCTCTGAACTTCAATGCCTGGAAGAGAGAGTGAAGTTGAGACTTTGTGCAACTTTCCCTCTCTTACATACAGTTCACATGCAAGTCAAGACATCCCCCATTGGTGACATTGATCCTCTTCAAAAACAAAGCATGAACAACCACGAGCTCATGCTGCCTCTCATATTTACTTTGTATAAATATTAATATACCTAAAAGTGTCCATGTTCTTGTTCCCCTGATAGGATATAAGCTCCTTGAGGTCAAAGGCTATTTCATTTTTGTATTTGTAGTCCCAGTAGCCAGAACAGTGCTTGGCTCCTAGTGGTACTTAACAAAAGTGTGTTTATTGATTGATTAACAAGCACTTAATAAGTGTTGATTGATTGATTACCATTGGACAGGAATATGGAAATGTGAGTATATCCAGTGCCAAAGATCATGAACACATTTTCTTGACACTGGTATTTTCTACCCTTCCCCACTCAGAACTCTTGGGTTCATTAATAACTCAGTTCCAGTGACATCCGCAAGAGGACTGTCTTTATCCTCCTAAGTTATTAGTGCTTCTTACTTCTCCTTCAAGGAATTGCCTTGTATTTATTTGCATGATTTCATATTTAGAGAAGCAGTACAGTGTAAAAGATGGAGAGCTGGCCTTAAAGCTTGGAAGAGCTAGATTCAAGTCCTGCCTCTATTGGTGATGTAACTTTAGGTAAGCTGCTTCCTGTCTCAGTGCTCTAGGAAACTCTCTGAGACAATAAATTGCAGAGAAAGTGGTTACCTGCTTTGGAAGAGGGAATTTCCTCACCCAAATTAATGAAATCTCATGTCCATTTCCTATCCCCATCCTACATTTTGCAATTTGTTAATCTATTATTTCCCCTCAGCAGAATGTATGTATCTTTTTTTTTTCTTTGAGTCTCTTAGTACCTCCCATGGCTCTTGGCATCGTATAGTATGCACTTAATACACTTTGTTGAATACAACTAGAGACTGGCCCCATTTAATGGAGAGGGGAATTATTGGTATCATTTTAGGAGAACACTTACCTCTTCTTCCTGACCTACCACTTATTTCCAAATATGCACTATGAGAGCTCCATTCCTTAAGTTGAAATTGATGCATGTGAAAATGCTTTTCATCACTCCAGTCAGTGCTTTAACTACAGTGAAATGAGAAAAATGTTGGCTTAGGGAGCTGGTAGACCAGGGGTTTAGCCTTGACCTGGCCACTAATGCATTGTGTGATGCTGGACAAGTTACTTTGAAGCTAGATTGTACATAGATTATAGACAGAGTGAGTTTAAAGCTAGCTTTGCAGACTTACTAACTGTAGGACCCTGGGCAAATCTTAGTTCCTTCACCTGTAAAGTGGGGATAATAATAGCCCTTACCTCCCAGGGTTGTTATGAAAATCAAAAGATATTTTTAAAGTGATTGGCACAATGCCTGGTACATAGTACCAGGCTTGGTCCTTCTTACTTTCTTTCCTCCACCATTTTTCTTTTCTGGAAAAGGACAGTGATGAAAGATGATGTCTAAAGACCTTTCCTGTTCTAAAATTCCATGATTCTAAACTTCTATCACTCATTTATAATTTTATATAAATGGATTTCAGATTCTTCCTTGGGAGCAGATTTTGTTGGGAAGGGAATACAAAGACATTGGGTACTTGGGTACTTAAAGTTCCCACTGTACTACACTCCTATTCTCAAGGCAGATTTTTCTTTATGCCCAGCATGGGCCAAAGCCTAACTAGACTAGAAGGTTCAGTTCTAGCCACCATTACCTAATAGAACTAGAAAAGGATTCAGGTTAGAGCAATGAAGGTGACTCAGGGTTTGAAAGGTAGCACTCTCCAGGAACAATAAAAATGAACCCGAAAAAAGGAGCCATAAGAAAGAGTCTGGTGGAGGGTGGGAGGGTAGGGCCTGAATGGCACCATGGGGGTTACAAAATTCACCTCCAATTTTGCCTGGGGCTGCTTGGCTCCACATAAGAAATGTGGAAGCAATTGAAGTACCATCCCCTGCCTGCTTTCTGCATCCTGAGCAGCTGAACATGAGTCAGCAGTGATATGCAGTTTTCGAAAAAAGTAAGTCATGTCCTGGGGAAGATTCATAGGCATGCAGTATTTAGGGATATCAAGATAATAAGCAATTGCCATTTATTTGGCCCTGGAAGGCTTAGAAAGTGCTTGGTTACAGTAAGGAGTAAATTTAGGGTTGAGATTGAATGTAATAATTATTGGTTGCCAAGGATTTAATTTCTTAAATCCTAAATGAAATACTCCAGTCAGAATGGAATTTTATTGTGATTTAATTATAATAGGAGGAAGAAATTGAGAGAGAGAGAGAGAGAGAGAGAGAGAGAGAGAGAGAGAGAGAGAGAGAGAGAGAAGAGTTAACTCAAATTGCTCCAGCTCAGGCTGAGCCAGGCATGAGTTCATGGCCTTGGCCAAGGGTGGCCTTCCCCTGAGAGCCAAGGGAAAGGAGAGTCAGTCTTATCACTCACCACTTGACCAATTCAAGGAAGCTGTCTGAGAGAGCTCCTCCAGGCTCGAGTTCCAGGATTGAACTGGCACCCAGCTCTCTCCACAGGAAGTGATGAGAACTCCCAAGGCAGTTCTCTACATCACTTCCTACATCTCACATGTGCCAATGGTGGCTCAAACTTGACTTAGGACAGCCCAGGGTATAGTCAGTTGTTTCTGATTTGTCATTTGCTAGCACATGCCAGTGTAGTGGGCAGTGGGTATGTACATTCCTAGGTGCTAGACTAAGCAAGATGGAGAAAATCTAAAAATCACATTATCCAACTCAAAGTTCAATATATTCCATTATATCTCCTTGTCTTATACCACTAAGTCCTGGATCTGTGATTTTGTTGGAATAGAGAATTCCTAGAAGAGAGAACTCCATCTAACAATCCACATTGGCACCTTCTCTGCGACTTATATAGCCTTTAAGGTTAAGCGACTTGCTCAGGGTGACAGAGTGAAGAAGTGTCACAATTATGAAATGAATTCAGGTTATTCTGGGGACAGTCTTATCCATTATTCCACAAAGCCTTGGCAAGGGAGCCCTATTTTTATACCTAGATTCCCTTCTCACATACTATGTGCAGTTCTGGTCACCATCATATACTGGGCATAGGATGGATTCCAGGTAGAACAGGGAAAGGAATGAAAAGGCTGGAAAGCAGGACTCACTAGGAAAGACCACATGCTCCAAGAGAAGTGAGCGAGAATTGAATGCTGATCTCTAGATACAAAAAACAATAGTCCTGTAGAGATTCAGTAGATAGGATGAGCACATACTCCAATCTTCCTGTTTTACAAGTGAGGAAACTCTAAGACCCAGAAGGATGAAGCCATTCTCCCAAGGCTACATAGCTAGGGGGCAGCAGAAGCAAAGCTGGATTGTGGGGCTCTGACTTTGCATTCCAGTGTCCTCAGCTCTGCATCACACTATGATCAACAAAACTCATTCCTTTGGGGAAAACGTGAGGCAAGGGGTGAGGCATTGCAGCATGTGGGATTTAAGTTAGATTTGAGAAAAAGGACTTCCTACTAGAGACTTCTGAAATATTACTGGGCAGAAATCAAAGAGATAGAAAAACAAAAGATGCCAATAAAAATAAACATTATTTCAAAAGAAGATGTGAAAGATTATAGGAAAAAACCCACCAATCAGTCAATCGATACTGCTGGGAGAATGTTCTCAACAAAGACCAAATTGGAAAATGAATACTTAGGCATCAAATGCATGCTGATGTTGTGGAGCACGGATTTTAACTGTGTATATCACTTTTTCAGTAACATAATAATCTTTCCTTAGAGTCCTTTAAAACAGGATTGCTGCTGTATAGTCAGGCACATAGAATTAGACTAAATGACTTTTCCGATGTTCCTGAGTTTGCCAGGAACAAACCCGTGAGTCTGGGGCTTTTTAAAACCAGTCTTACATTGTGCTAATCAATTGGATCTGGCATACAAAGGAGCTGTCCCCAGGATGACATCCCTCCAAAGTACAAGTTCTGGGTGACTTTGGCCCATAGCTCCTCTAGAGGTCTGCTGTAGAGATATTGTACTGCATCCAATGGAACGCAGTCATCTTTATTAGCAAATACACACATATGTAAATACATGCACATATGTCTTTAAGGTCTGCACATATGTTTTTGTGCAGTCATTTTTTCAGTCATGGCAGACTCTTTGTGACCCCAGTTAGGGCTTTCTTGGCAGAGATACTGGAGTGTTTGCCAATTCCTTCTCCAGCTCATTTTACAGAGGTGGAAACTGAGACAAACAGGGTTGAGTGACTCATCCAGGGTCCCTACAACTAGTCAGTGTCAGGGTCCAGATTTGAACTCAGTTGGGTAAGTCTTCTTGAATCCAGGCTCAGCACTATCCACTATGCCATCTAGCTGCCCACCTTAGATATCTGATCCATACAATAACCCTGAACAGATAGGCACCATCGCCATCTCCACTTTAAGTATGAGGAAATTGAGGCTAAGAAATATTAAAGGACTTAGGCAACTAGTAATTGTTTGAGGCAAGATCAAATTCAAGTCTTTCTTCACTCCAGGGCCAGCATTCTAAAATGGAGTCCAAGCCTGATCTAGGGAATATGTAGTTTTTATTTATTCATTTATTTTTTTAATCCTTACCTTCCATCTTGGAATCAATACTGTGTATTGGTTTCAAGGCAGAAGAGTGGTAAGGGCTAGGCAATGGGGGTCAAGTGACTGCCCAGGGTCACACTGCTGGGAAGTGTCTGAGTCCAGATTTGAACCTAGGACCTCCCATCTCTAGGCCTGGCTCTCAATCCACTGAGCTACCCAGCTGCCCTCACAATGTAGTTTTTAATTGCTGCTAGAAAACAGGAGTACTCTCAGTAGCAAATAGAAAGCAAGAGGAAATCAAGAATGATATCAATGCTAAGAAAGACTGAGGGAGAAGTAAGGACCCTGGACTTGGTCCTGGGAGAAAGATAGGGACATGGTAGAGGGCATCTTGTATAATCCACGGAGGGGATAGCTAAAGACCAGACTAGAGTCACACGGAAAACAGAACCAGGGGAAGCTGTAGCAGATGGACATCCAGGGCCAGCAGCTAGCACCAGTCTGACTTCATGAGTAAGAATCTCACAGAATAGAAGATTCTTGGGATAAGGGAATTTCCATTTTTGTCTTCAAAAATTTGACATCTTGTACATGGTTCTTTGTACATAGTAAGAACTTAATGGATGTTTGCTGAATTGAGTCTCAATGGTCAATTTACTGATGGGCAGGGACCTGATGTTGGAGAGGGCAGTCAAGGACCAGTGGTAGCAAAAAGAGATCAGGCAAGTACCTGTGGCAACTACACCCTTGAGCAGCTGCAGCTTCCAAAAGCTCTGGGATACGGGATTACTCAGTAGAGAATAAAAATAAGTCTTGGGTAGGGCTGGGTCTGATGCTTTCTTGTGAATGAGGGCGCTCAACCTGTGAGGCCTTTTCTATCGTGTAAGGTTAAGGATGATTCAGATCAATGCAGATGACTAAAATCAAGCATAATCTATTGCTTCTGAGTCACACAGTCCAATAAACGCTAAAATCAAGCAGAATGTGAAATTGTGGAACAGCTCAGAGTTCTTGGTAAAGGAGAAATCCCAGTGCTGTTGTGGGCTGTGAACTGATGTTGTGAGTTGCCTGTACTTCTTGGCATGAGGCCTTTGCCAAAGTTTTATGGAGTCCTACTTTGCCCTAAGTAAAAATATATTCATCATAGGAAAGTTCTGGACAGGAGAATCTCTTTACAGTTGCCTGAAAGCTGGGGCGACTCTTCCATTTGAATAAAGGAAAAGTCAAAATGGAGACTCCATTCTTTTCCACCAGTTATCTGGTTTTTTAATGTGACTTTGGGTTCTTTAAGCTTGTTCATAGGACTTAGACGATTCAACAGAAATATACAAAAGAGTTGTGCTACTCTAGAAAAGGAAAGGAAAAGAAAGGAAAAGGAAAAAAATAAACTTGAAAATAAGTTCTGGTAATTTGAGTCCAACTTTATAGAGCAATATCAATGGTCTTCTACCAACTGCCTACTCTACCAATGCCTACTCGGCATTATGCCATCATTTGACAACATTTGTGTCTAGAAAGTACAATTTCTCAAGGGTTGACTAGGAAGGCTAGCCTTAACCATTAGTAGAATTGAACAACTGTTCTTCAATATTGGTCTTCTACATGATGTGACTTGACAGATAATGGAGAAAGTCATTCTTTCCACTCTCCCAAATGTTCCCTCATGCATGCCTGTTCCTGATCCCTGAAATTACAGTGTTAGAGACTCATTATTTAGGGTTAAGGAACAAGGTATGTACTCTTTTAAGGTAAAAATATCCCTTGGAAACTTGGAAAGAACTTCATAAGACGATGAAGACTGAAACAAGTAGAACCAAAAGAACATTATATACAGACACAGATTTAATATTTGAAGAATAACATGTAAATGTTCACCTCTGGAGAATGAACTGAGAAGTGGAAACATTAAAGACACAATTTATATCTATTTGTCTGTTTGCTGGATACCTTCTATAGTGTGGGGAAGGCAGGGAGGGGGTAAGATGCATGGAAACAAATCCTATTAATAAAAAAGAAACGAAAATATCCCTCAGAGGAGTAATGTACCAAGATCTTCATTCTCCTGAGCATCTGTTTGCTTTAGGTGATCAAAGTCTTTGTGATAGCTTCAGAGAACATGTTTTGACCAAACAAAATGTGGAGGAGCATCCATACATGAGATACCATAGCATCTAAAAAAGGGCGAACAGCTTTGAAAAGGGAAATAGGAGACCTAATAAAGCTAACTTCATCTATTTCACAACAGAGAACTGATGATATCGACTTATACAAAGATCTTTAGAATTGGAAGAATCCTTGAGAGATCATCTAATCAAAATCCATAGACATATCTAGAGCTCCAGGCTTGCCTATATATGCCCTGCCCTCTCAATTTATAGTCAGGGAAACAGACTCAGAGAAAGGAAGTGAATTATCCAAGGTAATACAGTTAGAATGACAGAGCTTGAGCTAAAATTCCATTCTCCTGAAATCAAATGCAGTGACATTTTTTTCTTTCTTGGTATGACAGGATCAAAATTCTCCGAGAGTAAGATAAAGTTGTTGCATAGCTTCTGGACTATCACTGACAAACAGTGCACTATCCAGAGGGAATATATTGACTTTGCTTGTCAGCATTTCAGGAGCATGTAAGCAGGTAAGTATTATTCAAACCTCAAATGGAACTAGGGCAGTGGTTCTCAAACTTTTTGGTCTCTGGGTCTCTTTGCAGTTCAAAAAATATAGAGGACCACCAAGTGGGTTCTTCTTGGGTGGACTGTCCAGGGTCTCCCCTCTGAGGATACACCAACCAATCATCAGATTCTAGAGTGACCCTCCCAAACAGGATGGCTTTTTCCTTAGGAAACAATTCCCATTGATGGATCCATGGATCACTCCTGGCCAGTCACCTTAAAATACCTTTACCTAAATCCAGATCCTTGCCCAAAAGGAGGCCATTATGCATCACATGTGACAGATACTGGTCATTTCAGGGCATGCAGGACTGTGTAGTTAACAAGGTGAATGGACAAATCTGAAAGGACAGCTGGGTACATCTGCAAAAGGGTTAGCTCTGGTCACTGGTGTTTTTTTTTTTAATTTTTAACTTTTTTCAGCCAACAAGATTTTATTTTCTTTCCCTTTTATTCTCCTGTAGGGAAAAAAAAAAGAAAGAAAAACAAAACCTTAATGAAAATACGCTTAGTCAAAAGTTTTCTTGACCAAATTGTGTGATACCCAAAATAGATTAAGTGGCTCTTTCCCTTAGGGTATTGGTATTATAATATAAATAAATGAGAGTGACCAAAGAAAGGCAAATTGTAATAAATAACAAGGGGTCCCATTTTATGGCTCTTAAAAGTTTGCAAAGTACTTTATACATGTTATTTTCATAATAAGTAACACTGTTTGGCAGGTATAGTTGGATGAAATAGTTAATGGAGAGTTGGACTTGGCAGTTAGGAAGATCTATAATCAAATCCTGCCTTGATTGTTTGCCAGCTGTGTGACCTTGGATAAGTCACTTAACCACTCTCATCTTCAGTTTCCTAATTTACAAAATTGTATTTATATCACAGGATTAAGGTAAGACTCAAATGAGAATCTATGAAGAGCTTTGGAAGCCTTAGAATCTATGAAGAGCTTTGGAAGCCTTAAAGCACTATATAAATGTTAGCTCTCTTATCACACTTTTACAGATGAGGAAATAGGTAGGATTTGGGTCCAATATAATGAATTGCTTGAAGATGTAATTGGTTCCCTTTTCTCCACGATCTTCTAGTTGTGGCTAGATGACTACTTGGCTAAGTGATAGTGGGGATTCCTTTCATATATTGGTTGAGGTAGGTGGTCACTGAAAGCCTTTCTAATTAAAAATTTGGTGATCCTATGACTTCATGATATTACTATGATTTCATATTGCAGGTCCAGTACTCAAACTATTATTCAGTATTACATGTTTTCTTAAAGAAGATGACATTCAGCAGAATATTCTTCCACTGCTTAAGATGGTAAGAGGCTTTTATGACAATTATCTCTCCATGTTGAACCATCACATTTGGAGGAATATGGTGACGATGGGAACAGATGTGAAACTGGAGAAGGAACTGGAGTGGAGGTGGGTCATGGAATGCCTCCTACTGCCTTCTTTTTATAATACATTACAATTTTTAATTGTCTATAGGTTGCTTTGAGTGTTTGCTTTTTTAAAAAAATTTAATTAATTTAATAATTAATTAATTAATTTAGAATATTTTCCATGGTTACAATGATTTATGTTCTTTTCCTTCCCTCCCCATAACCCATCCCATAGCCAATGTGTACTTCCACTGGGTTTTACATGTGTCATTGATCAAAATCTATTTCCATATTATTGATATTTGCACTAGGGTAATTATTTAGTCTAAATCCCCAACCATATCTCCATCCAACCATATGATAAAGCAGTTGTTTTTCTTCTGTGTTTCTACTACCACAGTTCATTTCTGAATGTGGATAGTGCTCTTTCTCATAAGTCCATCAGGATTGTCCTGGATCATTGCATTGTTGCTAGTAGAGAAGTCCATTTCATTTGATTGTACCACAGTGTTTCTGTCTCAGTGTACAATATTCTCCTGGTTCTGCTCCTCTCAGTCTGCATCACTTCCTGGAGGTCATTCCAGTTCACATGGAATTCCTTCAATTCATTATTCCTTTTAGCACAATAATATTCCATCACCAACAGATACCACAATTTGTTCAGCCATTCCCCAAATGAAAGGCATCCCCACATTTTCCAATTTTTTGCTAGCACAAAGAGGGTGGCTATAAATATTTCTGGAGAAATCTTTTTCCTTATGATCTCTTTGTGGTATAAACCCAGTAGTGGTGTAGCTGGATCAAAGGGCAGGCAGTCTTTTAGTGTCCTTTGGGCATAGTTTCAAATTGTCACCCAGAATGTTTGGATCAATTCACAACTCCACCAGCAATGCATTCATGTCCCAACTTTGCCACATACCCGCCAATATTTATTACTTTCCTTTGCTGTCATGTTAGTCAATCTGCTAGATGTGAGTTGGTACTTCAGAGTTGTTTTGATTTGCATTTCTCTACTTATAAAGAGATTTAGAGCACCTTTTCATGTGCTTATCGATAGTTTTTATTTCTTTTTTTTTTTAAACCCTTATCTTCTGTCTTGGAGCCAATACTGTGTATTGGCTCCAAGGCAGAAGAGTGGTAAGGGCTAGGCAATGGGGGTCAAGTGACTTGCCCAGGGTCACATAGCTGGGAAATGTCTGAGGTCACATTTGAACCCAGGACCTCCCATCTCTAGGCCTAACTCTCAATCCACTGAGCCAACCAGCTGCCCTGATAGTTTTTATTTCTTTATCTGAAAATTGCCTCTTGATATCTCTTGCCCATTAATTGATTGGGGAATGGCTTGATGTTTTGTATAATTGATTTAGTTCTTTATATATTTGAGTAAATAGACCTTTGTCAGAAGTTTTTGTTATATTTTCCCCAATTTGTTGCTTCCCTTCTAATTTTGGTTGAATTGGTTTTCTTTGTACAAAATCTTTTTAATTTAATGTGGTCAAAATTATTTATTTTACATTTTGTAATTTTTTCCTAACTCTTGCTTGGTCTTAAAATCTTTCCTTTCCCAAAGATCTGATAAGTATACTATTTTGTTTTCACCTAATTTACTTATAGTTTCCTTCTTTTTTGTATTCAAGGCATTCATTCATTCTGAGTTTATCTTGGTGTAGGGTGTGAGATATTGATCTAAACCTAATTTCGCCCTTACTGTTTTCCAATTTTCCCAGCAGTTTTTGTAAAATAGTGGATTTTGGTCCCCAAAGCTGGGATCTTTAGGTTTATCAATAGACTTTCTTGCTGAGGTCACTTACCCCAACTCTATTCCACTGATCCTCCCTTCTCTCTCTTAGTCAGTACCATATTGTTTTGATGACCCCTGCTTTATAGTACAGTTTAATATCTGGTACTGCTAGGTTTCCTTCCTTCTATGTCTGTCTCTTAAATGAAGTTACAAGCTTATTCAGAGAAATGATCTTTGTTTCTCTCCTTATTTTCCTTCTCCTTCTTTTTCCTCCTCTCTTTCCTTTTCTCCTCCTTCCCCTTTCTTGTTCCAGTACAGTGCTTTTCACAGAATAGGAACTCATCAAATGTTTAAATTGCTTGTTCCTTTGTTGGCAAAAAATAAAATAAAACTTTTTTTTCTTTTGCTTGTATTAGCTTCAGTAGAAGGAAAGAGGAATACACAAAGACATAAATTGTGTTTCTCTTTACACTTCTGTATCTAAAGTCAATTGTTTATTAATTTGAATAAAAGTCTCTGTTTTAATCACACAGACCTCAGGAAAGTAAAACTGTTGATGTTTCACAAGTGCTTTAATTTCCCTTCCCTTTCTGTCATGATTCTGACTCTAGAATTCTACCACCTTCTTGCCCTGAAAAATCCCTTCTCCATACTTACCTCCTTTTTGCCTTGATAAGCTCCTTCTGGGTGGGTGGGTATCTCCATTTTAGGGATAGGCATGGGTGGGCCATATATCTTTCCCTTCTCAGCTGAGTTTTTCATTCTTCAGATTTTACCACAATCCCCCCTATTCGCATTTGGGTACCACCCTCTTTGGCTCCCATTTATTTGCTGTCTTTCTCATTAGAATATGTTTCTTGAGGGTAAGAACTTTCATTTTGCTTGTATTTGTATTTCTTTGCATCTGTCTCACATAAAATAAAACACTTAATCTATTTGCTTGCTGCCTGCCTATCTTTTGCATTTATAACCAGAAAGCCTGACTTAATCAAATATTATCAGGTAATGCCTCTGATCAAATCAAAAAGCTTTAATTAAATGAACAAATAACCTTAAGATTAGAAGTATATACAAAAAAGCTCTT
Organism: Monodelphis domestica; assembly: GCF_027887165.1. Lineage (NCBI taxonomy): Eukaryota > Metazoa > Chordata > Mammalia > Didelphimorphia > Didelphidae > Monodelphis > Monodelphis domestica. Next base: position 197,632,090 of record NC_077229.1, on the reverse strand, counting down.
AACCATCATGGTTGTGCATTTGTTTGAATAATAGTTACATCTACATTCAACTTTTAATCCTTAAGGAGCCTAAATGAAATTCAGGAACCAATTATGACCTCCTTCAGGGACTAAAGAATTTTTTTTTTATTATTACTGAATAATTTTTTTAACTTACATTTCCCCCCCTTCAAAACTGGTTTCTCCTGTCCTCTGAGTCAGATTGCTTTATGCTGTCAGGATCATTTTCTCTATTTCATCAGCATGGGGTTAGAAAGTAGTGGATAGAGCCTTGACCTCCTCTGGGCATACTTTAACTATGTGACTAACTTTGAGAGAGTCATTTAATTTATATGAGCTCCAGTTTCCTCATCAGACTACAGATAATAATAATTACCCTATAAACCCCATTGACCCATTTTAGGATCAGATGGTAATGTTTTTGGAAGTGTTTATAAGCTATGAATTTCTGGATAAATAGGAGAGGTCCATGGATAATCAGACATACTCACCAAGTCTGAAAGTTAAGAACTGTTCTGTCACCAAACTATTCCCAAAGGGTAAATGTTTTTAAAGAAGCAATAGAGGAAGCCAGGCCCAGAGATTGGATGTCCTAGGTTCAAATATGGTCTCAGACACTTCCTAGCTGTGTGTCCTTGGGCAAATCACTTAACCTCAATTCCCTTGCTCAGTGATGGTGAACCTTTTAGAGACCAAGTGCCCTAACTTCACCCTCACACCACATGTGAGCTGCCCCCTTACTCCAGACAGGAGTGGGAGGAAGCACTCTCATTGGACTGATGGGCAGAGGGGTGGATGATGTGATACAATGTCCCCAGGTGCAGTGGAGAGGGGGAAAGGAGCAGCCTCCTCTGGCATGTAAGCCATAGGTTTGTCGACATGATCTTAGCCCTTACTGCTCTTCTACCTTGGAACTGACACTTAGTATCAATTCTAAGCATGAAAGTAAGATTATTTTTTTTAAAGACAGAAGAAATGGAAAAAAAGGAAGGGATAAATAAAGAAGGAAGAAGTGTATGGTAGGAATGAATAAGGAGGGAAAAATGAGAATGGAAAGATATGACTTGAAGAGGCAAGGGTAGCAGTAAAGAAAAAGTAAAGTTTATTCAAGGACTATGGGAGCAATGACATACTAGGGATTGATCTTTTAGCTAGAAGCTCATTTATTACTTATTTCAAGGGACTGACAAAATCATAAATTTTAGAGTTGATAATAACCTTAAAGATGATCATATTCAACTCCCTTATCTTACAGACGAGAAAATTGAGTTTGAAATAAGTTAAATGACTTACCCACAGTTACATAATGGCAGAGTGGATAGGGTGTAAGGTGTAGAGTTTGAAAGATCTGCATTCAGATCCTCCTTCAGACACTTACCAACTGTGTGGCTCTGGGCAAGTTACAACTTCTGTTTACCTGAGTTTCCTTAGCTGTAAAACAAGAATAACAATAACACTTACCTTCTAGGATTGTTGTGGGGATCAAATGAAATAATTGTAAAGCACTTAGATAATTGCATGGCACATAGTAGATGCTATATAAATGACACTACCACTGTTATTATTGTTGTTGTAATTGCATATGGCAGGATTCGAAGTCAGGTATCCCTAATTCCAAGATGAGCACCAAATCTTTTTAAATTACTGAATACCATATGTCAGGGATGGGGATCTGGTTACCCAAAAAGAGCACATCAGGAACAGAGTGGTACTCTGTCCTTCATAATCCCCAAACATAAACCATTGTCCCTTGCCATGACTTACATGCTGGACTAAATGTATGAAGGGATCACAATGTGTTTAATACACATTCATTAAAAAAATATTTCCATAATATTCAGGAATTAACCTTCTAACTGTATTCCTTTCTCCCCCACTGTTTTCTCATCAAGGTTTTGACTTTCGTCCTCTTGGCCCCATCTATGGTAGAAGACATAATAAGCATGTTTTCTGCCAGAGATAAAGCTGCTCCTTGGAGACCTTCCTCTTACATCTGCGTCCCCCCTTCCAGGTTCTGTCATGGTAACTAAAGCTTGGCTCCAGCTGGAAGCCTGGCAGGCTGTTTCCTCCAGAGTGCCTAGTCACGGTGGCATGTGCTCCAGCTTGGCTCGTTTTAGTAACCACCGACCACTGTCTGTCGCTATCACCTCAGCTTGGGCGATTTGGAAGCCACAAGAAAGCAGAAGGCAAGCGTCTTCATCCATTTTTCTTGTGATTTTATTAGACTTTTATCACCCCGAGCCACAGAGGGTGTTATCGTTGGAGTCAGGGAGTTAGTTTTAAAATAGTACCACTTTTTTTTCTTTTAATTCTTTGGGGAAAATAAAAAAAAAACAGAACTAAGAGCTTCTGGTTTCTTGTGATTCCATGACTACTTTATGATATCATCGTGGTCTGATGTGCTGAGTGAATCATTTCTGCAATGATGCTGAGAGACCATTCCCCTCGCCCCCACTCCTTTCCTATGTAGCAGTTGTGGCAGGACATCCAGATGTCCTCACACTTCTTCATAAGTACCTTTTTTATAACTATTTTTTAACATTTGGAAATAGTCAATCAACTTCCATCTCACCCCCAATCCAAATCCCAGTATTTCTTGGTTCGGGCACTAAAGCCAATAATAATTAGTAAGAAATATGGTTCATTGGAATGAACATTGATTCTAGGATCAGAGGGCTTGGGATAGAATCCTGTCTATGATACCATATGACCCTCAACCCTAGCACCCCTGTCATCCTATACTGCCTCTGCAGGTGACACAGAATAAATTTAGAAACTATATAACCTATGACAAAACACTTAACCCAAATTTTACAATAAAATACTATAAACATCCCATAAAAGAAAAAGAAAATTTCAGACTTCTCTGGTTCAAAGGGAAGGCCAAAAAATTTTATGCAGATTTTCCAGATCATCTCTAACACCTGTGGTATGGGAGGGATACCTGTATATCTATAGGCGCCTACCATATAGAGCATATACATATATTTTAAATATATAAGATATATATATATATATGATTGTATATATTTACATATATATATATATATAAATAAGTCACACACATCTTCTCCAAAACTATCATATATGGATCTACATAAACTGGCAATGCTTTCTCTAACTATGGGTTAGTCAAACTGGTAGGATGGAATTAAAGTTTTCTTTGTGATGTTCATTAGAATCAGAATTGTACAGCACTATGAGAAACAGCTGAGAAGAAGAATATTTTTCCCATCATCCTTCTCTCCTTTGCACCTCTGAACCACCTCCATATTTATCTGCCCTGCCTCACGTGTGCAAGTTTGTTCTTCATTAGGAAGAAAATAGAGTAGGATCTTTTCATCCACCATTTTTGCCCTGTGGTATGTTTAACTACTTGGCTTGGTACACAGGGCTGTTTCCCAAGCTTTTGAAGAACACTGGACTGATTCCACTCAGGGCTCAGCCCTTGATTGACCTACGTTTCCATTTTGTTCTCAAGTGGATTCCTTGCCTCCTTCAATTTTGGGGACATATATAATCCATATATATATTTATTATATATTATAATATGTTATATATTTAATTATATATTCAATTATATTATGTCAATATAATAATAATTAATGTAATATACATTAATTTATTTTTTTTATTTGGATAATCAACAAAATCTTTTATTTTGGATGGAAATGTCTTGTTTGCTCCCAGCTTCTGCTTGCAGTCCAGGGCTTTTTGGGTCCTGAGAGTACCAGAAGCATTTCTCCTTGTTAGTAAATCAAAGAGATGATAAACCATGTGTGGCACAAGTATTGACTGCTGAGAGCTAAGCCCAGCAAATGAAATGGGGCATCTGGAAAGTGCCGAGGGCTGTGCTGGTGGGACATAGTTTGTCTCTTCCCCTTCTCTACATTGTTATGCAAGCTCCTTGAATTTGCCCAGTATTTAGCATACTGGTCAAGTATACAGTGTGTGCTTAATGCGTGCTTCATCTAATCAGGACAGCAAACTGGATTCTATCCTTGTCACTATGACTTTCTAGCGATGTCATTAAGGGCTGTCACTTTACCCTGAGGTCTATTCTCCTATTTGCAATATGAGGAAATTGTGGCAAGATGATGGAGGGCAAGTAGGTGGCACAATAGCTGGAAAGCTGGTCCAGGATTCAGGAAGACTTGCATTCAAATCCAGTCTCAGATATTTACCTACTGGGTGATCCTGGGTAAATCTCTTCAATTCTGTTTGCTTCATTTTCCTTATCTAAAAAATGGGGATAATAATATTACCCATCTCTCAGGGTGGTTGTGAGTAGCAGGAATGGGACAGAAACTCAGATATTCTAACTTTAACTCAACGTTTTTCCCTCTCTACCCTGGGCACAGACAGATGAGAAAAGGAAGATTTGGTCTCTGCCCCCCTGGAACATTCCCATTAACCAAACTATGACCTTTTGGGGAAATGACTCAACTCTGAGCTTTCATTACAATCCCTCAATTCCAACAAAAATTATATTGTCTCCTAGGAGGCTGCAATAATAGCAAGATAAGCTGTTTCTCTGAACTTAAATTGATTCAAATGGACAGAAACTGAAGTTGAAAGTCTGGTTCCAGTGTTCCCAGTGTAGGATTTTACTGGTGGTGTCCACTTTACTTTTCATGGGTGCAGGAAAATGTCAACAGAACAAAAACCTACGTAAATGAGGTAGTCAGTCCTTTCTTGAGTAGGCTTGTCCTTGTCACCATTTCCTAGAAACCAAGTCAATGAGCATGTTAAACTTGCATTATGTGCCAGGTAGCTAGCTCAGTGGAAAAAGCCTGAATCAGGAAGACCTGAGTTCAAATCCAGCCTCCTATATTTACTAGATGTATGTTCTTGGGGAAGTCACCAAACGTTCGCCTTAATCCACCAGAGAAGAAAATGACAAACCATTTTAGTATCTTTGTCGAGAAAGCCCCATGGACAGTATGGATGTTCTGTGGTCCACAGGGTCATAAAGAGTCAGACCCAAATTAAAATGATTTAACAACCACAAATGTGCTAAGTACTTTGCAAAGTCCTGGAAAGACAAAGAAAGTCCCACCTGCCCACCAAAAAACCCCAACATCAAACCCATGAAAACAGCCTTAGTAAAGTTCTTCCCACACAAATACTGAGGCAAACACATGTGGCCTCTTGAATGGGGTAATAAATTGTGGACCGTGACAGTTATGCCCCTCTAAAAGTCCATTTTCTTTGAACTCAATATTAATATCTATATTTAAAGGGCAAGCCCTGAATCAGCACCTAGTACAGAAAAGCTCACTGGGCCCTGATTAACCCCACCAACAGCTGCCTTGGTAAAGGGACAAGGGAATGGGGCACCTAATATGATGCATCTTCTTTGAATGCCATTTTAGAATGCAGCTTGTTACAGGTTCATTCATTCATTCATTCAATAAATAACTAGTGTATAGCTACTATATGCAGAGCATTGTGCCCATCACACAACTGTTACAGCACTCGGTGTCCTGGTCTCCTCCTCTGCCATCATTTCCCAGAACAGATGTAGAAAGAGCTTAGAAACCCATGATTTTGTTCATTTCAATGAGTCAGCTACCCCCTCCCATTCTCTCTAGTTGGTCTATTGCAGGGAAGGAGAGAGTCACTGACTTGGGTCACCCCCTTAAACAGAAAGTCTGTCTCACATGATTCCCAGAAAAGATCAGGGCTCCCCCATAACCTGTGCCCTTTCACACCCCAAATCTCTCAAGCTTCCAAGGGTGGGAATCATCACATTGAATTGAATCCTTAGGCACTCTCTTCCAATTTATTCCATATGCCTCAGGGTACCTCCCCCACTGGAGCTATTCTCTCCAGAATTGAGTTCTTTCTAGTCTCAGCCCCATCCTAAGTCTCTTCATTACTCAAATGCCTAACACCAAACCTAATCTATGGAGGAGCTCTTAGAAAGCCTCAGGGATGTGAAAGCACCTACTCAACCTCCCCCTTACATTCTGGGTTGTTTTTTTTTTTTTAAACACTGGATTGATTCCACTCAGGGCTCTGCTCTTGATTGACCTATGTTTCCATTTTGTTCTCATGTGGATACCTTGCCTTTTTCAATTTGGGGGCATTTTATATACATTCATATATATGTATATATATACATACACATATTTATCATTTAATTTTATTCCATCTTAGAAACAATATTGTGTATTGACACCAAGGCAGAGAGTGGTAAGGGTCAGGCTATGAAGGTTAAGTGACTTGCCCAATTTCACACCGCTGGGGAGTATCTGAGACCACATTTGAACCCAGGACCTTCCTGTCTCTGGTCCTGGATCTCTATCCACTGAGCTACCCAGCTGTCCTCCCTCTTACATTCTAATACAACTGTTTCTTCCTTTTCTCTTGCTTCCACAGCATTCTCAATTTCTGACAGTGCTAAAAAAAAGAAAAAAAAAGAACAGGTCAGTTGCTAGTTTGATGGAATTTACTGTCTAAAAGAAGACTAAGAGAATAAGCAACGGCTGCCATATAAGTAAATAAAGTCCCTCATTGAGAGTGTTATCTAATGGAAGAGATAAGACTGTAAAAAATAATAAGTACTATTTGCTACAAAAGCAGTATTAGCAATAAGTCCTCTAAGAATTCAAAGGAGTTCAGATCCCATTGGGATCTCCATCACCATCTCTCATATCACAATAGCCTCCTGGTCACACTCCTGGCCACAAGTCTCTCAAGTCTCTTCTCACTGCAGTCCATCATCTCCTCAGCTATCAAAGAGGTCTTCCTCTACTCAGTAAACTCCAGTGGCTCCCCATCACCTTCATGATGAAATAGAAAATCCTGTATTTGTTGTTCATACCTTTATACCCTGCTCCACTCCCCACACGTCACCTTTCCAGTCTGGTTATATCAGAAACCCCACTAGATACCAGGCAATCCAGTGACACTGGCCTTCTTCTTGTTCCTCCAACCACAAACTCTATCTCCTGACTGCAGGCATTTTCACAGGCTGTCCCCCAGGCCTGGAATGACCCTCATCTCTGCTTTGTGACTTCCCTGGTTTCCTTCATGACTCAGATAAAATCCTACTTTCTCTAATGAGCCGTTCTTGATACTCAGTCATTCTCATGCTTTTTTTTTATTGTTGATTATTTTAAATTGATCTTGTACAGATCTTGTTTGTGGGTTCTCTCCCACCATTAGATGGTGAACTCCTCCAGAGCAGGGACTATCTTTTATCTTTCTTTGTGTCCCGAGTGCTTAACATAGTGCCTGGTAGGTTGTTGGGGTTTTGTTTTTGCTTTTGTTTGTTTGTTTTTGTGCTTCCCTTCTGTCATACTATCTAGTTCTAAAACAGAAGAGCAGCAAGGGTTAGGCAATTGAGGGTAAATGACTTGCCCAGAGGCACACAGTCAGACATGAACCCAGACCCTCCCAATTGCAGACTGTATCCACTGTGCAACCTAGCTGCCCTATAGTAGGGATCTAATAAATATTTACTGATTATCTCTATCTCTATCTAATATAGTTACATGAGTGATCAGAATACTTTACATAAAACCAAGGGGTGTTGTGAGACTCCAATGAGATAATAGATTTTAAATAATTTGCAAACCATAAAGTGCTATATAAATACCAGTTATTGTTATTAACCTACAGTCACAAGGTTGGAGGCCTGGTGATTGCTCCATTCTCTGAATCTTCTATTATACTCCTGTTGAACTCAAGTAATATTTATAGAGCAATATAGGGGAATGCTGGCAAATTTTTTTCAGGGGGAATATATATATTGTTTTAAGCTTAATTTGCATTATTAATATTTTCTTAAGTTTAGAATGTCAATACAACAATAAAGCAAGCCTTGATTTGTGGCAACTGCTGATTTCTGAAGTGTAAATACCCACACACAAAATTTAACAATGGGCTCACCAAGCTAGCTTGAGCCACCTCCAGCAGGTCCCTGGAAAATAAGCTAATTGGATTTTACTAGCACCATCTTAATGCTACCTTATACTTGTATCCTGATGTAAAAAAAAAAAAAGTCTTTCAAATAGGAAAAAGGTGCCTATGTTGTTATAAATCTCAAAGGTCATCCACTCCATCCCTTTCATTTTACAGACTGGGAAATTGAAACCAAGGGAGGTTAAGTCACTTACTCAAGGTCACACCAGTAAATCAGAGACAGGATTTACACTCAAGTTTTCTGCCTCCAAAAGTCAATATTGGGTTTTGTTTCTCCATATACCTACCACTTTCACATATATTATCTCATTAAAGCCTCACAATAAGCTTCTGAGGTAGGCAGGCAGTATTTTTTATGATTTTTATTTTACAGATAAAGAAATTGAGGCTCAAGGGACTTGCCTCAAGTCACAGAGCAAGTGAGTAATAGAGCTGAAATTCCAGCTGGGGGCTCAAGGCTGGCGTTTGTGTCTACTCCCTGGAACCAGAGTGGTTGTACTTTCTTTGACATTTGATCTTAAGCCATCAGAAAAAGGTACCTTCTGAGTTGGCTGCTACTGAGGTTCTCTTTCTTCCAGGCAACAGCTGTGTGTATTTAGAGCCTCTGGGATGATTCCACATGAAGCAGTGAGCAAGAGAGGAAACCTGGTTTCTTCTAGTCTGAAGGACGGTTCAGAATCTACTGACATATTTGTGGGTAAGGAGGAGTTGTGTTCCAACAGGACTTTAACTATTAGAACCAAGAGTTGAAATAGTTTTGACTAGACCGGTGAAAGACATAATTCATACCTTATGGGTGGAGTAGCTTGTAGCTGTTTGCCTGTCTTGAGCCAAGCCAAGACAAAGTAAATAGTATAATTACTCTGAAGGTCTTGGAAGAGGTGTTCTACATTGCCACTCTCCACAGTGCCCTCTCTTCACCCCCAACAAAACAGAATGACGATGAATTGTGTCCAGGTGTTTTTGTTTGTTTACTGGAGGAAGGGTTAACTCTAAATTTCTGCTGAGTTCTGACCGATACCAAGGTCATTGTCTCCAAAGAACCGAGAGAGTGATCTCAAAAGATTTGCCTAAAGATTGGGTTCTCTTGGGGGAATTGAGGTCAGATGTGAGGGCACCAGACTTCTGGTTGCAGTCAAAAAGGATAGATACAGGTGTCTGTGGACTTTTTAATTGGCAATCTTGAGTAGTTGACTCTATTTTTGGTTTTGCTCTGATAAGACCTGAAAAAGACATTTGCCTGCACAAATACTTTCTTCCTCCAGACCCTTCTCCCCCAAAAGAGGTAATGTAACATAGCATCAACACGTATCACTTTATTCAAAAGATCTATTTTTGAAAAACTGTATATAATTTGGTAAAAAGAGACCTTATTTTCCCAATGACTTATAATATTATTTTAGGAGTGTGTTGACTTCTCCCTTGATGGATCTTTAATTGGCAGTAATCCATAATATTTTGGCTTTAAGTCTCTCTCTACTCAGCCTCTCTGACAAGAAGTTAATGAGCTGAACTAAAGTTCTTAAATACAACACAAAGATCCCTGCTTTGAGATATCTGTCATTATAATATAAATATACTTCTAGTTTCTCTATATATATACATGTGTGTATGCACACGTGCGCATATTCCTATATATTTATATCTATATTCCTTAAAACAGACCACATTGATTGAAGAAGTAACAATATTGAGTGTCATAGGTTCAACAGTCTAAAACTGACCTGTGGTAGAATCTTTTATTCATATTTTGAATTCTATAGAAAAAACAAGTCACAGTCTTTCCTGGATTAACAAGGAGAAAGCCTAACAAATTAGTTGAAGCTGAGGGAGGAAGTTATGTCATCATCAATTCTATACCATCCAAATTGCAGAAATTGCCCTGGATGGAAAGACCAAGGCATTTAAATCCTACATGCCTACTGTAAAGGAAAGAAATAAAAGTTTTACTTAAAGAAGAAAGAAAGACTTAAAGATAAGTTAAATAGTGGTTGATAAAAATTGAGTTTAATAGAAGATACTTAAGTTATATGTAGGTGCTCATATATATATATGTATATATATATGTATATTTACATTTCTATTTTTTGTTCCTAGATTAAGTTTATAAACAGAGATGCCAGTTGGAGATTGTTAGTTATTCACATTATTTTAATAAATAGGTATATTTTAATGGAAAAAAGTGACTAGATGTTATAAGTTATATGATATTGTAACTTCTTTCAGTTCTTTATGCTTAAGGAAAACCCTAGTCCACACACCAAATAACAAGTACCATCTTTCACCCAGTGACACCTGCCCAAATTTCTGGCAAAATGTCTAAGAGGAAAGAAATAATCAGTCTCTAGAGTATTGACCTTGAAATTTTATAACTATTAACTGCCTGCAAACATTACTCAGTGTTCCAAGTGACAATATTACAATGGAACAGTTAAACCATAAATAAACAGCTTTCATTACAGGTTTGGCCATCAGAGACCTTAAGTATCAATGTCTAACCAAGAAAGGTATATGATTAATTAAACCTGTAGCTCTCACAAAGAGTAGCAAAGATGTGGCTGACTGGGAACTACAATGGTTAACTGGTAAGCATTAATGGTGATAGCTGAAAAAATAATAGAACAGGCTGGGGTAAGCTAATGATAAAGGAGTGACCTGGTGGAGTTTGGGGGTGGTAAAAGTATATTGGAGGGATAAAGGTGTTGGATTTGTGAAGAAAAAGAACTTAGTCAAGGACCAGCTCCCAAGTTGTTGAAATCAGAAGCATGGAGCTGAGCCAAAACAAATAAACCATATGGGATAAATAAGAGTAAAGATTAGGAATCAAAGGAACCATGAGTCCAAAGCTCCAGATGAACACTGTAGAGTATCACTGATGAGATGAACTCTCTAGTGATTGGGTCTTGGGGTAAATTACTTTTTCCCAGGCATGGTAACATGTTAATCCTGTCCAATTTATTGTTTAAAAGAACCAACTCTTCCATGAACCTGAGGATGGCTGTGAGGTGGTGTAGATGCATGGTTTGACCAACAAATATGATCAAAATATTCTGCTCATATTTGAAAATTGAAGCTTTGAAATACCATGTCATTATGCATTTGATTAGAATCTTTCTTAAAAATCCTTTATTTGGGAAATCCAGAAATATCAGATTCAGATTATAGATGTCATGATTGCTAATGACAAGTCTAAGTCCATTATGGCCATGGCCCATATATAAATGTGGGTAGAAAGGGGTGTGGATGTCAAATTTAGAGCCAGCATCTTTAATATTCACTTTTTTTTTCTCTTGGGAGTGAGCTTAAGTGAATCTTATACTTACATTGAGCTAATATTCAAGTCATTTCCTCATTTCCATTTATTTAGTGTAGTCCAAAGACAATATTTAATCCTTTTATTTTCCCCCAGATAATTTTCAGCATTTTATTTTCACATGTTGTTGAAATGAAAGGCTGAGAGTTTTCTTTTTTATATTCTCTTGAATTTTCCCAATCATTTATGTGATATGTCTTCTGTAAATGGTTCAGAATGAAAAAAATAACTTTAAAAAATTTTTTAAATTCATTCCTCTGAGATTGTGTGTGCATATGTGCATGTATGAATGTACTTACTCATAGATGTATTTGTATGCATGGACATGTACCTCTATATTGGGATAAGGGATCCAGTTACAAAGAGGGAGGCACAACCTGGTTAAAGTTAAGACTTTTACTCTGCCAAAGTGAGGTGAAAGAAAACAATAGATTAATTTATATCCTAGGATCAAAGAATGTTAGGGGTAAGGAACTTAAGAGATAAAGTTATCCATTTAACTGAAGAAATGGAAGCTTTCAGAGGTTAAATGGCATTAAATTTATATCCTAGAAAATAAATACCCTTCATGTGTTCTCCATTTCAGGTAAACTGACCTTATGGCTGTTCTTGTAGGACACTCCAACTTCTGCCTTTTGTGCACTGGCATAAGTAGCATGCCATATCTAGAACATACTTCCTCTAGAGCTGCCTTGTATAATCTTTTTTTGTTATTAAATTGTTTCAGTCATGTATGACTCTCATAACTCCATTTGGGATTTTATTGGCAAAGATACTAGAATGGTTTGCCATTTTAAAGATGAGGATATGGAGGCAAACAGGGTTCAGTGTCTTGCCCAGGGACACAAAGCTAGTAAGTATCTGAGGCAGATTTAAATTAATATCTTTTTATCTACTGTGCCATCTAACTGTCCTGTAGAATCCTTAGACTCCTTCAAAGTACAAAGTTCATTGTTGATGATCTTGTTGATGATGATGAGGTTGATGTTTTTGATGATGGTGTTGATGACTTTGATAATGTTGTTGTCCTTAGTGATGATGATGTTAATGTTGATGATGTTGGTGATGACATTGGTGATGATGATGTTGATGATGATGATGGCATTGATGTTGATGATGGCATTGAGGTTGATGATGATGATGATGATTGAATTTGGAGTTGGAGGTTTTCCTTCCATTTGAACCTCTCTGACTCTTCCTACTATAATGATCAAAATTTTCTTGGAGATTGTCTCCAACCCCTTTCACCCTTCCATTGTATTGGTTTTCACACCCTCCCTCCATGTGCTTCTTTATGAAATATAAAATTACCCAATTTTATTTCTTTCCCCAACAGTATTGATTCCAAGATGGATAATTAAAGATTTTTTAATAAAATGGACAGAGGAGAAACCCAGAAATAAAATTAATGATAGCATCAAGAAAGGACTGAAGCATAAGAGGATACCATAACCTCCCAGAGAACAGAGCCTACTTATAAAATGGTTGGAAAAATGAGCAAAAACACAAAAGCACCTAACTCTAGTAAATTTTTATGGAGACAAAGAGCAAGGCACAGACACAGAAGGGGACATTGCTTTACACACACAAAAATCCAAAAGAAAAATATGAATTGGACATAGATTCTAGAATAGCTCAACAAGGACTTGAAAAAGCAATTAAGAAAGATGTGGGGAAAATGGGCAAGAGAGATTAAAGCAATGCAGGAAGAAATGGGTCAAATGAAAAAGGAGGATCAAAAGCTGAGAGAGGAAAAACTAAAAATTAGAATTGGGCAACTAGAAGCTAATGATTTCATGAGACATCAAGAAATAATAAAACAAAATAAAAAGAATTAAAAAGAAGAAGAAAACATGAAATGTTTCATTGAAAAAACAACTGACATGGAAAATAGATTCAGGAGAGACAATTTAAGAATTGTTAGACTACTTGAAAGCCATGATAAAAAAAAGAGCTTGGACATCTTACTATAAGAAATTATCAAAGAAAACTGCCCAGATATTCTTCAACATTACTTCCACATTAAGGGATCAGAAGGCATGGAATATGATATTCAGGGAGGCAAAAGATCTAGATTTACATCCAAGTCATCTATCCAGCAAAACTGAATATGTTATTTCAAGGGAAGAAATGGTCATTCAATAAGAGAACATTTCCAAGTAGTACTGAGGAACAAGTCATATCTAAACAAAAAAAAATTGAAGTCCAAACAAAAGACCCAAGAAAAGCCTAAAAGCTAAATAAGAAAGAGAAAATTTAAGGTACTCAATAAGGTCAAAGTATGTATTCCTATATGGAAAAAACAATATCTGTTATTCTCAAACATCAGTCTTTGTAGTAGAGCAGATAGAAGGAACATATTTAGATAGAGGATGGTAGACAGAGAGTGGGAAAGTAAGCTGATTATGGTGATACAATATGCAAAAAATATTAAAGGGTAAAAAAGAGGATTGCACTGAAAGAAAAGGGAAGGGAAAGATGAAATGGGGAAAATCGTATAATATGATGAGGCATGAAAAATTATTACAGTGGAGGGAAGGATGAGGATGGTGACAGGCAATCCTTAAACTTTACTCTCATACTAACTGGCTCAGAGAGGGAATAACAACCATACTTACCAGAATATGGAAATGTATCTTACTCTACAGGGAAAAATAAGGGGTATAAGATAAGGGAAGGAGGTACAATAAGAGGTAGGGGAAAATGGGGGAGTGATAAAAAGCAAAATACTGGTGAGGAGGAACAGAGTGAAAGGAAAAAGTGCAGGATCAAATGGAGAAAATAAGGTGGATGGCAATACACAGTAATCATAATTGTGAATGTGAATGGGATGAACTCAACCATAAAAAGGAAATGGATAGCAGAATGCATTAAAAACCAGAATACTACTATATGTGGTTTACAAGAAACACAGCTGAGGCAGAGTGACACACAGAATAAAGGTGAAAGGTTGGAGTAGAATTTATTATGCATCATCTAAAGTAGCAATTATGATTTCAGAAAAAGCTAAAACAAAAATACATCTGATTAAATGAGACAAGGAAATTACATCTTGCTAAAAGGTACTACAAACAATGAAGTAATATAAATAACTTAGATCTAGAACCAAAAAATAAATAAGAAAGAAGGGAAGTAAATGGAACTTTAGAAAAATTAGAGTTAATAGATATCTGGAGAAAGTTGGATAGAGATAGAAAGGAATGTACCTTATTTTCAACAGAATATGGTACATAAAAAAAGATTGACCATGTAGTGGGGCATAAAAACATAACAAACAAATGAAGAAAAGAAGAAATGTTAAAGGCAAATTTTAGATCATAATATAATTAGTAAGGGTTCATGGACATGCAAATTAAAAATTCATTGGACACTAAATCTAATTCTTCAAAACTGGTGGATTAAAGAACAAACAAGAGAAACAATTACTGATTTCTTTGAAAAGAATGACAATGAGACAACATATCAAAATTTATGGAATACAGTCAAAACAGTACATAGGGAAAATTTTCTATCCCTGAGTATCAACAAAAATATATCAACAAAATAGAAAAAGAGATCAATGAATTGGGCATGCAACTAAAGAAAAGCTAGAAGAACAAATTAAAAATCCTCAGATAAAGACAAAATTGGATATCCTAAAAATAAAAGGAGAAATTAATAAAATTAAAAGCCAAAAAAGTATTTAACTAATAATAATAGGAATTGGTTCTTTGAAAAAAAACAAATAAAATAGATAAAATATTAATCTAATTATAAAAGAAAGAAGAGGATCAAATTATCAGTATCAAAAATGAAAAGCAGGATTTCATCTCTAATGAAGAGGAAATTAAGGCAATTATTAGGAGATATTTTGCACAATTAAATGACAATAAATATGACAATCTAGGTGAAGTGGATGGATATCTATAAAATAGATATTATAAATAGATATTATCTAGATTAACAGAAGAGGAAATAGAATACTTAAATAATCCCACCTCAGGAAAAGAAATTGAAGAAGCCATCAATGAAATCTCCAGGAATAAATCCCCAGAGCCAGATGAATTCACAAGTGAGTTCTATAAAACATTTAAAGAACAAGTAATCCCAAAACTATTTGACAAAATAAGCAAAGAAGAAGTCTTATCAAATTCTTTTTATGACAAAAATATGGCACTGATTTCTAAACCAGGCAGATCAAAAATAGAGGGAAAAAAAGCTGCAGACCAATCTCCTTAATGAACATAGATGCAAAAATCTTAAATAAAACACTAGCAAAGAAATTATACCAAGTTATCACAAGGATTATTCACTATGACCAGGTGGGATTTATACCAGGAATGCAAGGATGGTTTAATATTAGAAAAACCATTATGCTAATTGACCACATCAATAATCAAACTAATAGAAATCACATGATTATCTCAATAGATGCAGAAAAAGCCTTTGACAAAATGCAACACCCATTTCTACTGAAAACACTAGACAGTATAGGAATAAAAGGATCTTTCCTTAAAATAATAAGTAGCAGTTATTTAAAACCATCAGCAAGTATCGTCTGCAATGGGGATAAGTTAGAAGCCTTCCCAAGAAGATCAGAAGTGAAGCAAGAATGCCCATGATCACCACTATTACTGAATATTGTACTAGAAATGCTAGCTGTAGCAATTAGAGAAGAAAAAGAAATAGAAAGAATCAAAATAGGCAATAAGGAAACTAAACTATCACTCTTGGCAGATAATATGATGGTCTACTTAAAGAATCCTAGAGAATCAACTAAAAAGCTAGTGGAAATAATCAACACCTTTAGCAAAGTTGCAGGATACAAAATAAATCCACAGAAATCATCAGAATTTCTATATATTCCCAACACAACTCAGCAGCAAGAGTTAGAGAAACTCCAATCAAAATCACCCTAGACAATATAAAATACTTGGGAATCTATCTGCCCAGACAAACACAGAAATTATATGAACACAATTACAAAACACTTTGCACACAAATAAAACTAGGTCTAAATAATTAGAAAAAATTAATTGCTCATAGGTAGGATGAGTTAATATAATAAAAATGACAATCCTACCTAAATTTATTTACTTACTCAGTGCCACACCTATCAAACTACCAAAAAACTATGTTAGAGAATTAGAAAAAATAATAATAAAATTCATCTGGAAGAGCAAAAGATTCAAGAAATCAAGGGAATTAATGAAAAAAAAAAGGGTAGGATGGAGGCCTAGCAGTACCAGAACTTAAACTGTACTATAAATCAGTGATCATCAAAACAAAATGGTACTGTCTAGAAGGGTGGATCAATGGAATAGACTAGGGATAAATAATCTTAGCAGTCTTGTGCCTGATCAATTCAAAGCACCCAGATTTTGTAATAAGAACCCAGTATTTGACAAAAACTGGTGGAAAATATTGGAAAACAGTATGAAAAGAATACCTGACACCCTATACTAAGATAAGTTCAAAACGGGCATATTATTTAAACATAAAGAGTAATACTATATGAAAATTAGGTGAAAATGGAATATCACAAACAAAAACAATGCAACCAAAATTAGAAGGGAAGCAACAAACTGAGAAAAAGATTTTATAAAATAATTCTCCAATAAAGGTCTAATTTCTCAAATATGCAAAGAACTAAGTGAAATTCATAAGAAATTAAATTATTCCCAAACTGACAGGTGCTCAAGAGATATGAATAGGTAGTTTTCAGATGAAGAAATCAAAACTATCAATAATCATATGAAAAAAAATGTTCTAAATCCCTTTTGAATAGAGAAATGCAAATCAAAACAACTTTGAGGTACCACCTTACATCTAGCCAAGTGGCTAATATTGCAACAAAGGAAAGTGATAAATGTTGCATGGAATGTGGCAAAATTAAGACACTAATGCATTGCTGGTGGAGTTGTGAGTTGATCCAATCATTCTGAAAGGAATTATGATCAATGGATTTTAAAGAATACATGTCCTTTGATGCAGCAATACCACTCCTGGGTTTGTAGCCCAAAGAGATTTTTAAAAATGGAAAAGGTTCTGTTTGTACAAAAATATTTATAGCTGCACTTTTTGTGGTAGCAAAAAATTGGAAAATGAGGGATGTCCCTCAATTAGGGAAGGGCTAAACAAATTGTGGTATATGATGATGATGGAATACTATCATGCTATAAGGGGATTTCTTGATTTCTATAGGAAGTGGAAAGACCTACATGAACTGATGAATGAAATAAGCAAAATCAGGAGAATATTATACACAGAAACATTGTGAGATGATCAAATGCATTAACTTTGCCACTAAAAGCAATGCAATGATCCAGGACAAATCTGAGGGATTTATGAGAAAAAATGTTATCTACATCTAAAGAAAAAATTGTAGGAGTAGAAATCCAGAAGAAAGCACATGATTTATCAATTGTTTATATGGATAAATGATTTTGGATTTTCATTTTAAAAAAGATTATTCTAAAAATGAATAATATGAAAATAGTATTTAAGTGAAAATATATGTATAACCCAGTGAAATAGCTTGTCAACTCTGAGACGGGGAAGAGGGAAGACAGGAGGGAGACAACAAGAATCATGTAACCCTGGAAAAAAGTTTGAAAATTTAAAATAAAAAAAAATACAGGAAGTGTGATATTTCCAGGAGAAGCTCATTGAGGAATTAGATCAACTGGAAAAGGATTTCAGAGATAATCTACTATAGTTTTTTTTAACCCTTTGGGATATTTAGATAGATTGCAAGGAGTTCATGAACTTTAAAAGTGAAAAAAGTATATCTTTGCTTTCATTAATTGAAAACTGAAATTCAGCATTTCTTTTAATTATTTAAAAATCATCCTGAGAGGGAGTTCATGACATAATCAAGATTAATAACTCCAGATCTAAATCAATCTCTTTGTTTTTCTCATGAGTAAAAGAGGTCAGAGAAGAAATGACCTGTCCAAATGCATACAGTGGTAGAACTATGCATTGGACACAGATTTAGGGAGGCAGATCAGCTCATCATAAAGGTGACTGAATTTAGATTCAGAAGACATGAAATCAAGTCCTATCTTGGTCGCTTACTCTTGGGCAGTTTTATTTCATCTCTCTAGGTTTCAGTGTCCTCATTTTTAAAATGCAGGGTTGGAGAAGGTGTCCTCTGAGCTCTGAGCCTATGTTGTTGTCTCTGGGTTCCTAGCTCCCAATTCACTAGCCAATGTTCTTTCTGCTACCCAACTTTGTTTCAAGACCAATCTTATCTGGTTACTAGAACTAATGACTGCAGATTTGGGCTTAGGCTTTGGCAAAACATCAAAGTTATCTGGCACATGAACATTTTTGAAGGAATTGGGAAAGAACATTTTGGAATTGTGCCGCCCACAATCAGTTTGGGTTTTTCTAAAATTCAACAGCTGAGAGACATCCACAAGTAGATTGCAGCAGTTGTCCCTCCCACCTCTTAAATGGAGTCCACATTTTTAGGAAATATCTATATCTGACTATGCTGTGGCCAGTCTTGCTCCATTGTTAGTATAGACAATATAACCAAAGGAAATTGATTAGCTGTGGGATCTTGAACCACTCACATCATCTAGGTAAGCCCCAGATTTTATATATATTTGGAGGTCCCTTCCAGTGCTAAATACTAAGACTGTGTGATTTAAAGAAAAGTTCTGAAGTCACCTAATTGTATGATCATCTAAACTTCATTTCTCCATCTTCTCAGAGATATTATCCCCATTACATAATTAATATAAAAATGTCCTCTTGGCACATTGTAAACAGGTAAAGCTGACTTGCCTATGAAGAGAATTGAAAATCGGGGAATGATATGCTAATACCATTGAGAGAGAACCTGGATATTTGTGATCCATATTTTTTTGACACTGAGTCATCGTTCAAAGAGTTTGATTAGGGTTCAACAGACAAAAGGGAAGGAAAAAGACATTTATTAATTGCTTGCAATGTGCCAGGCATAGTGCTAAGCATTTTATAAATATTATTTCACTTAGAGCTTACAACTACCCCATGAAGGAAGTATTACTATTATCTCTGTTTTATGGCTTAGGAAACTGTGGCAGACAGAGGTTGTCCTAAATCACTCAACTGGTAAGTACATGAGACCAGATTTGAACTCTTTCTAACTACAGGTCTATTTGCACTATTCACTGTGCCATTTATTTGCCTCAGGGATGTTGCTTCATTCAAAATGGTACTTCTTTTTTGATTTTCCCTGGAGGTTTGTTTTATCTAGTTGGGTCTTTGAAAGGGACACCAATATGCTTTCTTTCTCTTTTCTAAATTTGTCTTAGAATCAAAGCTGTGTATAGGTTCCAAGACAGAAGAGCTGCAAGAATTAGGCAATTAGGATTAATTGATTTGCCCAGGGTCACACAACTAGGAAGTATCTGAGGCCGGATTTGACCCAAGATTTCTCATCTCTAGGCCTGGCTTGCTACCTATTGAGCCCCACTAAATGTCCCACTAATTGCATCCATTTGCCATCCATTTCAAGCCGCTCTGAAGTGTTCTCCAATCAGCTTTTAAAAACAAATCAGCTAGGGGAAGGCCTTCAGTTTCTTTGCCAAGACTGTAATCGTTAGAAATATATTTTTAGGTTCTTCCTGGTGGTGCCATTTGTGCCCATAAGAGCACCAAAAATGGGTTGATCCTTGAACCTGACTTCAAATCCTAGGGAAATTCTAGAATGGGCCATTAAAGAGATAGTAATCAACAATCTAAAAAGAGAAGAAGTGATTATAAAAAGCCAACCTGGCTTCATCAAGAACAAATCATGCCAGTCTGATCTTATTTTGTTTTTTGACAGTCTTTGTAAAGTAATAAATGAGAATTCAGGGACTATAGTTAACCTAGATTTTAGTCAAGCTTTTGATTAAGTGTCTTATTCTGGTGGAAAAGATGGAGGGATGTAAATTAGAAGAGAAAGCAATCAAATGGCTTTAGAACTCTTTGCATAGTTGGACTTAAAGATTAATTGCTTTTGGTCTGGGGTCAGTGTGGTATGAGACTTCCAGTAGAATTTTTATCAATGACTATGAAATGGTAAAAATGACATGCTTATCAAATCTGAAGATGAAACAAAGCTAGGAGAGGTCACAAAATACAGTGAATGGCAAGAGTCAAGATCCAAAAGGATCTTTTCAGGCTAAGACTCTTGACTGAATCAAATAAGATGAAATTCAGTAGATATAAATGTAATGTTTTGTACTTAGATACAAAAAAATCAACTCCACAAATCTGAGATTGGGAGGTATGGAAAAGCAGCAATTGTTCTAAAAAACTATCCGGGAGTTTTATTCCAAAGTCAATACAAGCCAGCAAGTCTAATGTGGCAGCCAAAAAAGCTAATACATCCTAGGCTGTATTACTGTATTAGGAGGGGAATAATGTCCAAGAATAGGGAGACATAAATCCCACTGTACTCTCTCTGGCCTCGTCTACAATACTGCGTTAGGTTTCTGGGCACTGCAGCTTAAAAAGGACATTGATAAACTGGAGAATGTCTAGAGAGGGCAGCCAGAAGGGCCTTGAGTTCATGTCAAATGAATTTAAGTAAAGGTTCATTTGAAAGAACGTTTATGCAAAAGAAATCTTTGGGCGTAGGGCAAAGGGTTGGGGAGAGGAGATAATGTGTTGTCCAAAAATGAAATGAGCTACCTCAGGAGGAGGTGATGGGTTCCTGTTCCATGGAGGTCTTCAGCAAAGACTTCACAGCCTTGTTGCATCTGTTATTGTGGGGATCCTTAATATACTGATTTGACTACCAAGGTTCTTTTTACATCTCTCAGACTGTGCTCTTCTGTGATGCCTTGAGATATGGCTCATGGAGATGGGGAGAGAGACAGACGGATGGACAGAGACAGAGAGAGAAATAAAGCTGATGCTTGAGAGGCTGACATTGCAGGGAGAGTGCACTAAGGACCCTGGCATCTACTAATTTTTTATTCTAATTAAATTTTCTTGCTAAGTAGGTGTTAAGCTCTTTAGTTTCTATGAGTGCAAGTGCTCCTAGCATCTCCTAAACAGTTATCCTCAATTAAATCCCTGATTGCTCCAACCTATTTGTAGTTTTGCCTATGGCCCTAAACCTGGTAACTTCAGTCGAATGTGATGAGGTGGCCCATCCTCAAGGAGTTAAAACCTTTTTTTTTCCAGCAAATGACTATTCATTTGGGTTCCAGATATGGTTGGACATAGAATCATACTGTCCTGAACAGGTAATGAATTGAATCTTAAATCTCAAAATGAATAAAACAAAAGTCTATTTTGCTTATTGGTTTCATTTTTTAAAAAAGACTTCCTTTTCTTTGTTTTTAGGAGCTATGCTAGGCTTTTTATCTATTGAAAGGATCTAGAGAATCACATTAAAACAAACAAATGAATACTACATATATATTTGCAAAACACATAAGTATATTTATATGAATATTGAGAAACTAAGCTGTAGCATATGATGGTATTGGGATACTACTGTGTTGTAAGAAATGACAAAGAGTTTATTTTTTTAGATGGAGAGACTTAACATGAAAGTATGAAGAAGGAAATGAGCAGAACCAAAAGAACATCATATACAACAACAGAAATATTTTTTGAAGAATGACTTGTGTATGTCCACTTCCAGAGAAAGACGTGATAAGTAGAAATAAACAAGGCATAGTACCTATATCTTTTTGTCAAATAATATCTTCTCTGATGGGGAGATGGGAGGAGCAGGAGTGTGGAGGATTTTACTTCAGTATTTTAAAGTAACAAACAAATTTAAATAAAATTTAAAAAGAAATATTGGGAAACTAAGATATGAGACATTGCAAAAAGGTATTTGGAGAAATACTAAGTAATTTCCTTTTCTCCAAAGAAGTTGATGCCCCTAGGTATAACAGAGCCAGTTGGCTAATGTAAAGGTTAAATGATAATAAAGACCACATTACAGGGGATAAAAACAGAACAAAACCCAATTAATTGATAATAAGTACCATTTTATCGCAAGAGGAAAGAGATGACTGAATCTAAAGTGATTTAGGAAGGTGTCAGTGAAGAAGTAGGAACTTCAGATGGACCCTGAAGAATGTGTAAGATTGGAGAAGAAGCAGCCAAGGAGGAAAATGGTCTGAATGAGAGAAATCCACCAACATTCTACAGTATTAGAGATAATAGGGCATAGTAGATAGACTGCTGGCCTTGGAGTTGGGACTTTCCAGATATAAATCCTGTCTAGAATTTAGGTCACCATGGGCAAGACACTTAGTCTCTCTGCTTTAGTTTTCCTATTAAAAAACATGGATTGAATATCCACCTCAGGGGGTCATTGTGAGGATCAGTGAGATCATGGACATAAACTGTTTTTATAGATGTCATTTGTTATGATGTTGCTGTTCTTATTAATGTCTCAGTTCCACCCCAGGCCAGAGTTGGGAGAACATTTTGTTCTTTTAGAACACTACAATTCAGGCATTAGCCTGGCAGTAAGTATAGCATCTCAACTGTACATGTGTGTGCAAGTGTGCAATTGTACATATGGAATATTTAGCAGAAACCTAGAGGACTTAAAATGGGAATATACCCTAACTTATTATTGTTCTATAGCCCAAAGTAATATTAGGAAGTTGGTAGAAGCTTTTCTCCGATGCCTCTGGTGGGTGGTGCTGGTAGTCATCATGGTGGTGATGGTGAGGGAGGTGTTTCATGATCCTTCTGAAGTCATACTAGCCATGTGGTTCTGACTTTGGCTAGGAATGATTTAGGCAAAGATGAGAGTAGCATCCATTAAAACATTGCTAAGTACTAAGGAAACTTGAGGTCATTCAGTCAGATGTCTTGTCTCTGCCTTCCCTTCCCCTTTTACCCATCCCAGAGCCAGGGAGGAATCCCTTAGTTTAGAAACACAAATGGAATCGATCCTCAAGAATCTAAGATGAGAGTGGGATTGAAGCCCTGGGGAGTAAGAACCTCTATCGAGGATTCAGGCAAGTCCAGAAAAATGACCCTAGAGCAAACCATGAGGGTAGGTAAAGGAAAGAGATTGGTGAAGGTCTCTGACTGCTTTGGGTTCAACCTAGCTGCTGTAGTGCTGGAGTCTGAATGCAGATTGAAGCATACTATTTTTTACATTATTTTTAAGTTTGTTTTTTTTGTCTATCTTTTCTTCTGTCAGCTCATTTTCTGGAGGTAGAAAGCATTTTTCATGATAAATCCTTTAGAATTGTCTGAGGTCTTACTGATGATAATAGCTAAATTGGACATCATACAATGTTATTGTGTACAATGTTCTTCTGGTTCTGCTCACTTCACTTTAGATCAATTCATGTAAGTCTTTGTAGGTTTTTTTCCCCTGAAATTATCCTATTCATCATTTCACATAGCACAATAGTATTCTATCAATATTACATACACAACTTGTTCAGTCATCCCCCTCAATTTCTAATTCTTTGCCACTACAAAAATAGCTGCTCTAAATATTTTTGCCAAAGCAGGTCCTTTCCCCCTTTCTTTACACTCTTTGGGACACAGCCCTAGTAGTGGTATTGCTGGGTCAAAGGATATACATAGTTTTATAGCCCTTGGACATAGTCCTAAATAGCAATGTTGAATTCTGCTGTCTACTTTAGAAATATGAATAGAGATTTAGAGATATGGATTGAAAGGGCACTAGATTTGGAGTCAAGACCTCAACTGATCTCTATGTTCTTCTTGTTACTAGCTGTTTGACCTTGGGTAAATTATTTCCTCTCAATAGGCTTCAGTGTCTTTACCTATAAAATGAAACAGATAAATAAACTAATATTTCTTCTAATTAAATCTATGATGTAATACAGTGGTATCAAACTGGAAAATAGAGTGGGGCCATTAAACCCTAATAAGGATGTGTATTGGCTTAGAAAGCCACATATTAACATTAATTATGTTCTATTATGTTTTTAATTTATTTTGTTAAATTTTTCCTGATTGCATTCTAAAGTGCTTCTGTCTGCACTGGGAGGGCTGCATATTGTCCTAGGGCCACATGTTTAAAATTTCTGATATGATATATATTATTCCATTATATAAACACATCAATATTTTGAAAAGAATGTTATTATTTAGATGCTTGCTAATGTCTATCCGCTATACTAATTTTTATAATATGACAATAAGAACAGTGAGACTCCTTTTTTCCTTTCCTGACCCTAGAACTTGCCTTCCACCTTCCTGCCATGTTCCCCGCCTCTTTTTCTCTCCTGACAAGACACTGAACTTCTTCTAGAAGCAATTCCCTCTCCCCTCTGAACCTTGGGCCAACTTTACTACTTCCAATAGTGGTAAGCCACCTCTGTTGATATCTAATGCATTCTAAGGACTCTGGAGCCTTCCCGTCTGCCCTTTAACTGTGGCAAGATTACCTCTAGGTCTTTACATCCTTAGTACAATTAAACTCTCCTACATATGTTGTCTTTGACAATTATTAAGGGAATACTTTGAGAACAAGGACTGTCTTCCTCATCTATTCAGCACATAGAAAGTACTTGACAAATCTTTTTTTCATTCATTTCATATTAAAGATTTAAAATGTCCTTTGGAATATTTGCTTTTATAGTATATAACCTATACTATATGCGTTTTATGTCTCAATATCATTTCTAAGATTGAAAAAACCCTCCACAAAACAGTTTTAACCAAGGTGATCAGATAATTCTTTTAGATTACAGGGTCCATTGTTTGTCCTAGTTTTTTTTGAGAGGACCAATGATAGAGGTGGTGTCTTGACTTGCATGTGAGTCATATTCAAGTGAGGAAGAGTTGCCCCAAATCTTCAGCCTCATTCTCTCTTCCAGAGTCATTGAAGTCCAGTGGCAAGACAAAAGTCAGGATGACTGGTGATGGCCCTTGATATAATGGACAACCTTAGCATCTTCCATGCCTGACCAACCTTTAAGCGCTCTATGGTGCCTGAGGTATGGGATGTTCAGGGAGGACCTATATCTCTAGTGTGAGGATTGATGATCCCTTTTCAGGACTGCTCATCCACCTTTGGTATGTATTTTTCACCCAACTCTCACCTGTGACTCCAAGAAGTTATAGCATCCACATTGGCCATACCCTAGTAAAACTGCCTCAGCAGATAGGCTAACCAGGTAGAGGGTAACTGACAGGCTTAAAACCTGTCTCTGGGTTGGAGGGTTTCTATTACAGGTATGTAAAGACTTCCACTGGTTGAATGGGAGGATGAGAACAATTTGTTTCAACTACATGGAGATAGCTGAAGCTGGCACTTGGAGGATTTAGAGCTTGATCAGACATGGAAGACACCAAGATCATCCACTTCATCCTGAGCCATCTCTGGTCATCCTGACTTTTGTTTTGCCACTGGTCTTTGATGATTCTGGAAGAGAGAATGAGGCTGATGACTTTGTGCAACTCTGCCTCACTTAAATCCAACTCATGTAAGTCAAGACATTGTCTTATGATGGCATTGGTCTTCTTTGAAAAACAAAGGATGAACAATTCTGACACTTAGGCACCGGGAGTTCTTTCTTATCAGAACTTGCATAGTACATCTGTTTTGTTAAACATGTGCTTTTATCATGTTGAATTAAAATTATCATCATTTGTTTGTTCAAGCTCCATGAATTTCTGCATTTCTTCAAATGTTCTGCAAACAGCTGGTACTCAAAATATGTTTGTTGAATTGAATAAAGCCTGTACAGACATCCCTTCCACATCATGACTTTCCCCATCTCAGTGATATATCATGGGTTAGCATAAGACATTAAAGGAGAATTTTGGCTATAGATAACAGGTGAAGCCTAGCTTTAGAAATACACAAAAAAAATGTATAGTATTGCATAATTTCAACATATTTTTCATACTAAAAATCTTCGTATTTATTTTTTATTTTAAAATTTTCCCTTTCATTCAGTTTTTTACTTAACATTGACCTATGTATAGCCCAAGAGCAAACATTAATCCAAATTTTACAATAAGATACTCTAATCACTCTGTAAAAGAAAGAGAAACAAATTCAGACTTTTTATCTGGTACAAATGGAAGGGAAAAACATTTTGCCCAGATTTTCCAGATTGCGGAGTACTGTTCCCCTAACCCCAGCAATGTGGAAAAGATACCTGTATAGGTTTTGTCTATATAGGCATGTCAAATACCTGTTATTTGCTAGATATTTTGCCAAATTCTTTGGTTGTTTTTCACGCAGAAGTAGGTTGGCACTTGGGTCTTGTAAATCTCTTGATTATAGAGGGTATTTTTCTTGTAATACAATTTGTTGTAATAGTATTTTATTTGACTGATTTTATATGTAGGTGACTGCTTGAGGCAACTGGGAAATGTCCTCTTTGGCCAAATATATATTTTCCTACCAGTCTGGCATGCTATTTGAAATTCCCAGAATTAGAATCATTCCTCTGGGTTCAAGTATTATTCCTAAAATATGCCTATACATACACATCTCATCATATAGACAATCATCAAGGGCTATGAATACATCAATGGAATTGGACTATCAGATTACCCCAAAATTAATCAAAACCTTGAGGGAATGGGATCTACCTCAACGCAACTTAGCAATGTTACTTGTCTTTGTAGCACTGTGTAGCCCTGAGTCAGGCAGTTGAAAAAAGAGCATCACTTGCCCTCCCAGTGTTTACAGTTTAGGAGGAAAGAGAAGCTATGTGCACAGATATGTGCTAATGTAGGACTAGAATGTGATAAGTGTTTAAAAGAGTTTCAGAGCATGATCAGAGGTATGAGAAGAGATTCCCTTTCAGTTAGAAGGATAAGGAACTGAGGGAGGGCACTGGAATTTTGTGATGGAACAATTCAATTCAATATGACAAATTAATGTATTCCACAAGGATTTATCAAGCTCCTGCTGTCTGTAAAAAAATTGTCTTAGTTGCCAAGAAAGGTATAAAATTTAGATGAGAAATGGCCCCTGACCTCATAAACTTTACAATTCTGTGTTCAGAGGTATGCGAGTGTGTGTAGATACACATGATAAACAATATTATATAGAAACGCACCAGAGGATAAGAAATCAAAGAGACACGTGACATCATAGGGTGATAGCCATTAAGAACTTAACATGTGCAAAGGACTGAGTTTATAAAGATGAAGAGAAAAAGACCGTTTTGGACCTCAGGGAGGGTATAGTGCTGCTTTTTTTTTTTTTTAATTTTATACTTTGTATTGGTTCCAAGGCAGAAGAGCAGTAAGGGGTAGGCAATGGGGATTAAGTGACTTGCCCAGAGTCACACAGCTAGGACTACATAGTGTTGTTGTTGTTTTTTTTAACATAGTTGGCATTTAAAAATTGTTGAAGGAATGAATGGAGAAAGGGGCCAGGAATTATTTATTAGGTACCTACTATGTGCCAGGCTCTATGCTAAGCATTTTTAAAAAACATTAACTTATTTGATCCTTATAACAACCCTGTAAGGTAGGTGCCTTACAGGAACATGATTCATGTAAGACAAAATGTGATTCAAAGGAGAACCACAGAAGAAACGCTTTAAAGAAAATCTTAGGAGAGAAGTTACTTTCAGCAGGAGGGGATCAGGGAAGGTTTTATGGAGGAGTTGGTACATAATCTCAGAGGAGGAGGATACCAATGGGAAGAGATGTTGAAAGGGAAGTGGAAATAGAGTCTGGGGCTCTACTAGAGGAAGATAGGATGAGCCAATATAAGGTTACTAGGAGGTCAGAAGGCAGAGAGAATGCTGCCAGGAAAGAGGGGAAATCAAAGGTCAGATATGGGGGAACCCTAGGCAAATTATGCCTATTTCACAATTCTGCTTGAGTTCATCTTACCATTTGGAACTATTTTACACACAGAAAGTAAGAGTATCTGCCATATGTTCTTTTCTCTTTTCCTTTCCAACTATCTGCTTTTTGTATTGGTTTTACACAGAGAAAAGTAAACTATGATGGAATGATTATTATTTCCTTTATTAACAGTAATCATTTACTGGTATGGTGACTTAGGGGAGAGAATGTGTTTGGTTTTGGGGGACTTATTGCTATTCACTAGTGTTTGACTTTTCCTAATCCCATTTAGGATTTTCTTGGCAACAATACTGGGGTGGTTTGCCATTTCCTTCTCCAACTCATTATACAGATGAGAAATTGATGCAAAAAAGGTGAAGTGACTTACCTAGGGTCACCAAGCTAGTGTCTGAAGCCAGTTTTGATTAACTAAGGTCTTTACGACTCCAAGGCTGGCACTCTAACCTCTATGCCACCTAGCTGACCCATTTTTAGTTGGTTCTTTCTCTGAACTCTCTTTTCTCCATCCATTTCAAACACCCCACTGTCATATAATCCATCCTTTTGGAGACTTCAATTTTGTACAACCAGAGGTTGAAAACCAATCAAACATATCTAACCCCAACCCTGCCTATGAAACCAATGCTTACTCTTCTACATCTGGGGGTGGCCAAGTTGTGTGGGGCAAGCCAGTGACCAAGCCTGTCATAACCTGGGTACTGGTGGTCTAGCCTGGATCATGCATCCTCTTCCCCCTCTTACTAGAATCATCCTGGCCAAGGCCTGGATTCTATACATCCTCCTCTGTCAGCTTCTGCTTATATATTTTTTCTTAATGTTTGTGAATGGAGGAAGTATCCTTTGCCTTCTCTTTCCCGAGCCCCCTCCTCACACATTTTTGGATTTTTCAAATATTTTCAGGAATGTATGTTAAGATATTTCTATTAACAAACTCACAATTAAAAAAACCAACATTGTTGGCTGGTTCACTTCTCCCATGGAAATATTTAAATCCCCAAAAAGCAACTCAAGCTAACTGGGACACCTGGCTACTATTTAACATTTACAAATGTTTTCCTCAATGCAGCCCAGCAGATTATTAGGTTTACACTTCATGTCTTCCTTCTCCTCAGCCTTCCTGTTCCTAAGAAATATTTACATTTTATAGACAAGTGTGGCAACAAATGCTACAATGAGAGTGTTGAAGAAAACCTGGTTGGACACCTGTGAACAGGTTGAGAATCTGGTAAAATTAAACAAATGAAAACAAGTAACACTCAGTCTTTCTAGTCAACTGGGCTTAGGGTGGATTCTTTCCTCTTTACAAGTATGTTAACTTCCCTTTCTTCTAGAGCCCTTTTCAATGAACCTATGCTTAGAAAAAAAAAACAAAACAAAACTATATGCACAAAAAGAACCCTAAGACACTCACTCATTGCTGTTGGAATTATGAGCTTGTCAAATCTTTCTGCTGAGTGATTTAATTCAGTAAAAGTTAGTAAAGTAATACTATACCCTTTGTACTCAATAATTTATTTTTTAATTTTGGAAAGGATTGTCAAGAATGGACAAATTAAAAAATAGACCTGTCTGCTGAAAGGTTTTCAAGGTAGCTTTATATGTAACTATACACAAAAAATTCAGAAGTTCATTAAATGTCTCACAAATACATTATAGTTTTCTGTTATATTGATGAACTGGTTCATCAATAGAATAATATACTATAATAAAAAATATAATAAATTCCTCTGTGGGTCAATGAATAGTTCACCAATATAATAAAATACAATGATGTAATTAAAATGCATAAGCATACAGATTTCAAGAAACTTGGAAAGGTCTTTATAAAATAACACACAGCAAAACAAAACAAAGGCAAAACTAGAAGAATGGTACATACAACTAAAATCATATGTGTAAAACCAGATTAGAATGAATGGATTGAGTATAGTGTTGAAGACTTAGAGGGTAAAACTAAATATATATACATATATACACATATATGCTTATATATATGCCTATATATATACATATATATATATATATATAAAATGCATCACAATTTCTTTAATTTACTGTTAGGGTACCCAAGAAAGGAAAAGTCCCTTGGTTTGGGGATCTTATGAAAGTAGGATATAGAGTTATGAAGACAATATTAGTTGTGTGTACCAATGTTTAATGCTGTTCCTAATTAAGTAGTTAAGTTGCTAATTAATAGTTATAAATAAGAATGAAAAAAATATTCCTCAGGTCAAATCATATTGCTTTTGATCAGTATCTCTCCAGGGAAAGTACAAAAATCTACTTAGAACTAGGTTGCCATATTGTGAGTATAGAGATGTTGTTGCTGGTGATATTATGCCTGGCAGCCATCTCAGGCTGTGCCCTGGGCACTTAGAAGGGGGCAACACAATCATCCTGTTTATCCACCTATTCTAGGACCCCCCAAACCCATTTACTTGTATCTGGGTATACTAACATCCAATAAAAGCTCTCACTTGCTGTTAGCAAGGGTCTAGACCTTCCCTGGGACTAGCCCGCTAGTTTTTGTGAAAATAAAGCTTCCTTTTAGCTCAATAAGAGCCTTTGTGAATTTTGCACATTCAGAACTGCACCAGCCAAAGCACTTCACTGGGAGACTGCAAATGTAGCCATGTCCACCCATTCCCTTTCATTTATTACTGTAAGGTCATTCGTTTGGAATATGACTGACATTATGGGAATATAATTGGAGTTAAAAGCAGTTTTGGACCATAATTCAGATAAGTGCCTGGCCTCAGTCTGAATGGCAGAAGGGGAAAATTCAGTTCAAAGGACAGACTCCTTTCCACTTCCATGATGCCAACCAAGTATGTGCTATGCCAATCAGTCCACGAGCAAGGCTGAAGAGGCTGGGACGTAGCTTGAGACCTCTGTTCTACTAGCCCTCTCTCTGCAACCAAGATGTGGCACTCCATGGAGTTATAAATAAATGAGCAGGTTAGGATGGGTCCAAAGCCTGGAGTCAAAACGTTAACACAAGAGGCAAATTAGAATTTTAATAATGATGAAGGTCATAGCTGTTCTGCATAAAAGGCAAGTTAGTTTTCTTCTCCATCTCTCATATGTTAAGTGGGAGACTATAAATATTATGTTGGTGTTCTCTATACCAGCTTGTTGGGAGGAAAACACTTCGTAAACATAAAAGGCCAAACAAATGGTAACCATTGTTATAACCAAGTGCCATACAGTTCTTCATTCAGGACAAAAGCACTTTTATATTATGGAGAGGAAAGAGCTTGTAAGTTTCTAAATATACTTTCAAGTTTGGCATTAGTACAATGCCTGATGTGCAGCCACCATGATTTTTTTTTTTTGCTTTACATTTGGGGGAATGATTATTTATTACTAGATATAACTCAGCAAAAGTGGGGATTTCCTGCCCGTACTCCACCCCCAGGTAAGACTGACCAGATTTCCCATTCTCTTCATGATCAGATCATAGAAGTGAGTTAGGACATTTCTGGTACAGAGGATAGAATGCCAGACTTGGAGTCAGGAAGACTCATTTTCCTGAGTTGACATCTAACCTTAGACATTTACTAGCTGTGTGACCTGAGTCAAGTCACTTAGCCCTATTGCCTCAGTTTCCTCATCTGTAAAATAATCTGGAGAAGGAAATGGCCAATCATTCCAGTATCTTTGCCAAGAAAAACCTAAAACAGGTTCATGAAGAGTTGGACATGATTGAAAAATCACTAAACAACAACAGGATTTTAAGGAAGACTCAATCCCTCGTCCCACTTCCAAATGGTGGTGGACCACTCCAGTGAAGTTTTAGCTGTGCCTTAGGTCTTCCAGGTCTTTTTGCCTGTCCTGAAGATAAACTCTCCTCCATACATTCTCTTCCCAAATTAGAGCATAAGATCTTTGAGAACAGGGACAGTCTTCTTTAGCTGTTTGTAAACCAAGCACTTAGTCCACTGCTTGGCACAGAGTAAGTACTTAACAAATGTTTTTTCTTTCATTTGTCAGATGAAACTGCAGGGACTATCCCCAGGAAAATGTTTGGCATCCATAGTCTCAGATTTGCCAGCCTCTTGAGGCTTTCCTTGGAACTGTGGTAATATAAATTGGAGGGGGGAAAAATTAAAATAAAGTAGCAGTGCTGTCTGGCCTTGTTATGACGGTGGCGGTCTTTGGCTTCACGCCTTTTTTCACTCATGGCACTGAAGATGTGCCAGCATTATAAAGGAATTATAAAGCATCCCTTTAGAAAGTAAAATGTGGGTTTCACTGGTGCTTTGGGGGAATGATTCCATCATTGTAGAGATGTCTGCAGGAGGTGGCCATCCAGAGGCTATGTGAGTTTGCATCCTTTTATTAAATCAGCTTTATTTTTTTAAAAAATTGGTAAATCTTTAACCCAGCAAAACCATTATTAACCAATAGTATAATATAATCTGGAAATTGGTATTTTCTTCTTGAAGATATTTACACATTTTCTTATTATAGATATCTCTATTTAGATACATGCCATTGTTTATTTAGGTATATCTTATATATATTTATATTTATATATTTATATTTAATTCTTATATATAACATATATTTTGTTCTGTTATATATATATTTTTAATTTTGTCTCAAAATGATGTATCCAATGCAAAGGGATTCTGAAAGATTCATGGACTGGGCAGGGGTTAGATAAGTTGACTTCTAACATCTCTTAGAAGCAGCTAGATAGATGGTAAAGAGGATAAAACACTAAACTTGATGGAAGAGCTGAGTTCAAATCTAACCTCAGTCACTAACTTTCTGTGTGGCCTTGGGGAAGTCACTTAACCTCTGTTTGCCTCAGTTTACTCAACTGTAAAATGAGGGCAATAATCATACCTACCTCACAGAGTTATTATGAAAATCAAACAAGATAATATTTATAAGGTGTTTAGCCAGTGCTTGGCACTTAATAGATGTTTAATACATGTTTATTTCCTTCTATTTTCTTACCCATTAGAACTATGAAATTGTATGATTCTATGAGACACGAACAAATATTTGTTAAACATCTATAAGGACATTGTACTAGGCTTTGGGGAATACAGAGATAAATAAAACATAAGTAAATGGAGAAGCATGGAGCTTATAATTAATCTACAATGAAAATGGACACATTTGTCCATGATCCTAATGTATAGGACCAATGATTTTAGAACCAGAAGGAACTTTGGATTGCTCAACTTCTTAAATGAAAAAACTGGAGGTCATTGAGGTGAAGTTACTTGTTCAGTGTCCTGTATGCAGAATTCGACTTTGACAGCAGATCCTCTCATTGCAAATCAAAAAATACACAGTAAATAGAGTGATTGTAGTAGAAATGTTATGCAAAGAACACAGAATAGCAGATCATTTCCAACTGGGGAGAGCAGGGAAGGCTTAATGGGATAGATGGCATTTGATCTGGATCTTAAAGAATCGGGAGGATTTGGGGGCTGCTGGGTGACTCGGTGGATTGAGAGCCAGACCCAGAGACAGGAGGTCCTGGGTTCAAATATGACCTCAGACACTTCCTAGCTGTGTGACCCTGGACAACTCCCAATTCCTAGTTCTTACCACTCTTCTGCCTTGGAACCATATCAGTATTCATTCCAAGACACTAGGTAACAGTTAAAAAACCCACAAGAATGGATTTTTAAAAAGGCAGAGATAAGTTGACAAGTCAACAAATATTTATTAAGTGCTTATTCTGTTTCAAGTATTGCTAAGTATTGAAAACACAAATACAAGCAAAAAATTAAGATTAAAAAGGGTCTGTGCCTTCGAGAAACTTTCTAATCAGGGGGAAAACTCATAAAAGGCATCTAAAAAGCAAGGTTAGGGATAGGAAGAGGGCACTTATGCAAAGTGGGCAGCTATATGGCACAATAGATAGAGTACTGGGCCTAGAGTTTGGAAGATCTAAGTTCAAATCTTGCCTCAGACACTTACCTGCTTGGGTGACCTAGGTCAAAACACTTAATCCTGTTTGCCTCAGTTTCCTCATCTATAAAATGAGCTGGAGAAGGAAATGGCAAGCCACTCCAGTATCTTTGCTAAGAAAATTCCAAATGGGGTCATAAAGAATGAGTCATGATTGCAAAATGACTGAACAATACCAACAACCCATGTAAAGGCATACTAGCAAAAGTCTAGAGATTTAGGATTAGATCTCAGAGACTGAAAGCATTGTGGAGTTGGGCACTATCTTTAAAGTGGAAGTTCTGGGAGAAATCAAAGGAGCTGCAGAGACAGAGACTACTTTCAGAGTGAGAAGGCCAGAGGTGACATGACTTTTTTAGGGTGAAGAGTTCTCAGGGGAAAAGTGAATTTCCAGGTTAATTGATGGTGTGGCATGATACTATTCATCCTTTGTTTTAGAAGGAGACCAATGACATCACAAGGTAATGCCTTGACTTATTTGTGAATTGGACTTAACATGAGGCAAAATTGCACAAAGCTGTCAGTCTCAGTCTCTCAGGCAAGACAAAAATCAGGATGCTTGGTGATGACTTGGGATATAGTGCATGACCTTAGCTAGATAAAGGCTAGGAAACTGGGGTTAAGTGACTTGCTCAGGGTCACAGAGCCAGGAAGTGTCAGGAACCAGATTTGAGTGTCTCCAGGCCTGACTCTATCCATTGAGCAACCTAGATGCTCCATGAATGTCTTTTTAATGCCTTTTTATCAATCTTCATCCTTCTCGAAGTTTCTGAAGCATTTGACATTGTTGTTCACCTTTTCCTAGATAATCTCTCCTTTCTATCTTTTCATTAGTATTTTCTTTTGGTTCCCCTCCTGTCTGTCTGACCACTCTTCAGTATCCTTTTCTCTTCCTTCACCCATATCCTACTGATGACCACAGCTGTTCTCCAAGGTTCTGTCTGAAGACTTTTCTCCTCCCTCTGTATTCTCTTATTTGGTAATTTTTATTGATTTTTGTCACTTCAATTACTCTCTTTATGAAGGTAATTCCCAGATCTGTCCATACACTTCTAGTCTATTCTGAGTCTTACTTCGTACTCAGCTTACTTTTCAGCCAACATGTTCAAAACAGAACTCATTATTCCCCCTCAATCCTCCCATCTCCCATCTTCCAACTTCTTTAGTATCTAGAAGACCACTATTCTCCCATTTACTCAGATTCATAATCTCTGACTTTTAAATTCACCCCATATATCTAATACTATGTCACTCATCACTATTACCTTCATAAAATCTCTCATAGAGGTCACTCATTCCTTTCTCTCTGCTCACATGGCCACTATCTTTTTTAAAGACCATTTTCATCTCTATCCCACAACATTGAAATCTTTTAATTTGTTTTCCCTACCTAAAACCTACCTCCATTCTAGTACATCTTCCTCTCAGCTGTCATATGGAGCTTCCTAAAGCATGTTCTTGTTGTTTGGTTGGTTCAATCATCTCCAATTCGCCATGATTTTATTTGGGTTTTCTTGGCAAAGATACTATAAAGTAGTTTGCCATTTCCTTCTCCAGCTCATTTTACAATTGAGGAAACTGAGGCCAAAGGTATTAAGTGCTCAAGGTCACATGGCTACTAAGTGTCTGAGGACAGATTTGAACTCAGGAAGATGATTCTTCCTGACTTCAGGTCCTGCACTTTGTCCCCTGATCCACCTAGCTGCCAGTTTGTCACCTTCCTATTTCATAAATTCCATGGTTCTTTATTACTTCCAGAATCAAATAAAAAAGTCTATGTTTGGCATGTAAAGCTCTTCACAACCTGGACCTTCCTTACTTTTACCATTTTCTTACATTTTATACCTCTCAATGCCCTCTTACTCTTACACTGGCCTATTTGCTATTTCTCCTGCACAACATTCCATCTCTGGACTCTACCTTTGCTTTGATTCTCCCCATCCCTGAAATGCTTTCCTCCTTCACTTCTGCCTCTTATCTTTCTTGGCTTTATTCATGACTGAGCTAGGTCTAATTGCTAGCCTTTCTTCTCTGTGATTATCTTGTCTTCCTCTTCCTTCAGTATTTTCAATATTTCATACCTTTTCAATGGTCTTTCATATATTCTGTACATACCTAATTATTCATATATGTTGTCTCTCCCATAGGAATGTGAGCTTCTTGAAGGCAGGGAGCTTTCTTTGTATCCCTAATACTTATCTTGATGCTTGGCACATAGTAAATGCTTAATTAAATATTTGTGGACCAACTGAGTTGTCATAAATTCCTACACTTAGTCTTAGAAAAGACCTTAGAAATCATCTATTCCAGTCTCCCCCCCCCCCCCCCCCCCATTTTGCAGGTGAGGAAACTTGGATCCTGAATGGCACACTGATTACACAATCTCAGATATGGAGTAAGTGCCAAAGCCTAGATTTCAATGAGTTCCTTTGAATTCAAGAATCAGCACTCCCTCTACTATGCTTCACTGCCTTTCCAGCAAAGGCAACTTGAGGGACATGCCACAGTTACAATGTGGCTCTCTATTGTGATTGTTAAATGTGAAGGAAGAATATTGAGTTTTCTGTAACATTATTACTCACATGTATACACATTTTTCTCTACCTGCCTAATTCTTTTGGCCCAAACCATGAGGTCAGTTTCAGGATTGCAGGACCATGTACTGATGGATAATGATAAATCAGTTCCATTGGGTGGTACCACAGGACCATCTACGTCCATTTTTACTAATTTGGATCTATCCATTTCAATCAGTAGTGGAAAATGTCAAAAATCTTGTGTGCTTACCATTTGGGAATGAAATGAAGGTAAATTGAATTGAGTGATGAGAAGGGAGTTGACAACTAATATGGTTGATCATTCTACTAATATCTCTTTCCCCCTTGGAAATCAAGGTTCACATTTTAGCACAAATAGAAATACACTCAGCAATCATATTTTTTGTCTCAGGCAGGTGCTGGGATTATTAACATTCTTTTGTAGCAAACAAAATGCCTGCCTCTCGGAGCTTGGTTTCCAAAATGAGGATCTGAGCTTTCCTCTAAGTGTTACAAAAGGGAGATTCTCTTTCTCTTCTACTGCTGCTTGTGAAGTCTCTGTGGGTGGGTGAGGTTTCAAAAATAGAAGTGGGCAGAGCTGTGCTAACAGTCAGGATTGCAAAAGAGTCAAATGGCCAAATACACTTCTGTAACTCCTTCTTGCGAAAGGGCTCCTGCCAGATTCACGAAACCTATTTTTCAGACTGTGTGTATCACAAACACTAGATCACAATAGGAAGTTCTAGGGCATGTGGGTTTGGAATTAAGGCTTGTGAAAGGCTGGGTAGCTGTCAACTTTCTTTCTCTAGAGTGTTTCAACACTGTTATTTTGATTTCCAACAGGAACTAGGATGAATGAAATGTGGGCTTTGTTTAGTTTGAGTTTGGAGATTCTCATTTTGAAGTTCAATAGTTTTCAGTATGACTTCAACTTAAATGGACTCCCTAGGTGTTGTATTGAAAAATAATTCTTTTTCATGGTTCAAGGACTGATATTTGGTTTGGGTTTAGTTTAAGTGCTGTTCATCCTTGTACAAGATTTGATTGATCCAAGTATCTAGTTTCTAACCTATTGGGCCAATTTATATGTTAGTACAATGGTTCATGACCACATTTTGTATACTGCCTAATATCTCCTATCAGCCAATAAACATTTATTAAACACCTTTTATGTCTTGGACACAGTGCTAAGTTCTGGGGAAGCAAAAGAAGGGAAAAAGACCACCTTGCTTCTCAAAGAGCTTACCCTCTAATGGAGGAAAGACAATGCACAAAAGCAAGCTGAAAAGCAAAGGGAAAGTTTGGAAGGGAGAGGTCATTTGTGCATGATAATGAAGTTCAGAGAATAGCCAGTTGGGAAATGAAAAGATAGCTAGTGTAGAAGCTCTTCTTAAAGGAATATTCTAAAACAAGCTCTCAGCTTTCCACCCTCCATTCAGAGAAAGGCAGGGACCCTAAGGGCAGAGCAAACTGATAAAGTGGGACTGCTAGGGCTGATGTGAATTTTTAAGATGAAGAGGTTTCTGGGTCATATGGGGGAAGTTTGGAGCAACACATCTGGGAAAGGAAGGTATGTTCTAAGTGTTCAGATAGCTAGTTCTTGATTCCTCATATGTGGATGGTGATTTTATGCTTTACTTGTGATTGCTTGAGGTCTCTCCTCCCTTGCTTGGGTAGTAGCAGTAGAAGTGATTGAGGAAGCACTTAGGGTTGAGATAGGGTGAGGAATCATTGATGGAAAATGTGCTTATGTATATGATCGAACTCCTTTGTTGATGAGGCATGTCCTCTTGGTGTGTCTGGTCCAAGGAATTACTTGCTAGGTTACAGCTGGACCTCGTATTTGGAAGGACCTCATCAATACAACACTCAACAATATTTCCAATAACTTGGAAAAGTCTCTTACCCTCCTTAATTTCTTTTACTATAAATGGTTAAATTAGGTGAATTGTGGTAGGTCTTCTAGCTCTAGACTTATGACTCAAGCCTGAACTAAAAATACTGGGGTAAAACTGCAATATCAAGAAACTTCCATCCATGCTATAAATGTCTTCCTTAAAAGAGGTAGAAGGGAAGTAAAGATGAATAGCAATGAGTATAACTAGATGTCTCCTGAAAAAAGCTCACTGGTCTCTAATGGTCTAAACCTTTACCAAAATCCAGTCACCTGAATTACCTGAAGGAAACCATTTAACTCCAAATAAATAAATAAATAACCAAATTCTAGAAACAGTGATTGGCAGCTAGGAACTAAGTGGACTAAGTGCTATGCCCAGAGTGAGGGAGACTTGAGTTTGAATCTGGCCTCAAATACTTATTAGCTGGGTGGCCCTGGGCAAGTCACTTAACCAGTTTTCCTTAAACCACTGGAGAAGGAAAGAGCAAACCAATCCAGTTTCTTTTCCAAGAAAACCCATGGATCTGTGTTGGTGCACTATGGTCCACAGGGTCATAAAGTCTAGGACATGATGAACAATTGAACAACAACAAAAAGAAATAATGTTTACAGAGAAATCAGTTTTGGTATTTCTTATATTCCTGCTTTCATTGCATTGAGAGATGATAAAGCTGAATGGAAAGGAATAAAATGAATTGAATGGAGGAATGAATCATTATTAATGGACATGAAAGTTCTTGAATGATATAAAACATCTAAAATGTGCTTAAACATCTTTTTTCCATTCTTTGTTAAAGTTTTGGAGAGGATGGAAAAGTATTTACCAACAGAAAATTGGTTTCTGTGGCAAGGAATTTTTGTTCATGATCTCTAAAGACCCTTCCATTTTTGAAAAGCTATGGTTCTATCTTCCTATATGAATTCTTCAAACGAAAAACCTTAGCAAATTATCATCCAATCTTTGCTTGAAGACCACTACTTCACAGGTGGGGAAATATCCTTTCCACTTTTGGAAAGTATGGTATGATGATAGAAAGAATGTTGAATCTGAAATAAAAGGACAAGGATTTTAAATTCAGTATCTATCTCTTACTGTCTGTGTGACCATGGCCAGTCACTTTGCCTCAAATGTTGGATTATATGACCACCAAACCTGCTTCCAGTCCTACATCAGGAATCCTATGATCCTATGCTAGTTTTAATTGCTGGGAAGTATTCCTCAAGATTAAATTTATAACTCTGTAATTTCTATTGTTGCTTTTACCTTCTGGGGTCAACTAGAACAAAGCAGATTCCTTTCTCATGCATCAACACTTCAAATATTTGAAAATAGCTATCATCTGTCTTTTAAGTTTTTTCAATCTCACATCTGCAAATCTTTCATTCTCATATGGTATGTTTTTTTATGTCCCTTGTAATTCTTGTCACTTGTCTCTGTTATTCCAACTTGTAACTGTTCTTCCTAAAGTTATTTACCCCAAACTGACCTCAAGACTCCATCTGTGATTACTTCTCCTAGATCCCATGCCTTTCAATGCAACCTGATGTCATTAAATATTTTTTGGATAGGAAGGCTATCCTGTTGATAAATATTAAGACATGCAATCCATTAACTTTCTTTCCTCTGGATCTTTTTTTATACATGAATTGTTTCACAGTCCTTCCATTACTCTTGTACTTAATGATATTAAATATTTGAACCCAAGTATAGGAATTTACATTTATTCTTGTTAAATTTCATTTTCTTATTTTCAGTCCATCATTGAATCCTTCTGAAATCTTTTTGAATCCTTATTCTATTATTGAACATTATAAGTATCCCTTATTTTAGATAATCTATAAATTTCATAAGTATGGAATCTATGACAAATCAGGCAATTGCTCAAATTGGTAGGCAATCAGGATCAAGGACTGATCTCTAGGCTAGAGACTTCTCTCCAAGTTAATTAATCCAATCAACCTGTTCCAAATCCATGTGACCTTATCATTATCTAAACCACACTTTTCTACCTCATCCATATGAAAAGCACAAGAGACTTTGTCTGAAATCTAGATAAATTATATCTATATATTCCTCTTATCAACCAGTCTAGTAACCTTGCTAAGGAAATTGTTTTGAAGTAGGACTTCAGTGGATGGTGATAAATATGACTTAGATTTGTATTGCCTATTTTCTTACCACCCTTCTGGCTTCTTTTTTCTAGATTTGATGGAGAAAGAACTTTATATCTTTGTCTCAAAAAGAGGTATAAAGTTATGACTTTGGAAGAGTAACAAGGCTGTTATTGTTATGCTTTTTCCCTTAAAGATTGGAGAGGTCTGAGCACATTTATGAGAAGAGGGAAGATAGAGCAAGGGGGTGGGTGGGTGGTGGAAACTGGCTTAACAAAGTCCTGGAAGAGGTAGATAGTGAAAGAAAGGTAGAAAGACCATGGGCAAACTATTTTATGTTGACATAAACATATTTTCCTTGTGAGATGCAGAGTTCTAGTACTATTGTTCTCATGCTTCCAATAATAGATATGAGGTTTAAATAAATGATCTATGTTTCCAGATAGTAAATTAATCAAAGTTATGTGACTATAAGAACTTTCTGTGATGGTTCTTGGAAAGAGGGAAGGCCATTTCCTTCTTGAAATAGAGGCAAAGGAAGAGAAGTTGGATAAAAATATAGAGATATTTAAGGTGAAGAAGAGACAGGGGTACACTGAAGTTAGCTATAACAATTCGTAGAGTGATTGTTAAATTTTCAGGGTACATATTTATATCTCAGAACTCAGACAACATTATAAATCAGTGCTTGGTTTGTTGTTTTGTTGACTATCTAGACTTAAGAAAATGATGGAGAAAATGTTAATAAAGTAAATTAAATTTAAAAGTATACCCTGCTTTTCAGAGGGCCAGATCTTAAACCTTTGCTGGCATATACCTAAGAAAAGGGAAGCTGAAGGAGTTTAAACCACATCATCTCCTGGTCCCCTTTAGGAAAATAGAGGTCAAAGTAAATTGTTAATCATTAAGAGGGCAAAAGGAGTAGGACTGGAGACTAATGACATGCTCTGCTATTAGGTGTGCTTGGGAACCTACCGAAGATGAACTGAAGATTATTGGACCACATTTAGGGACAAACTAAGGTGAAATTGCATGAAACAGGAAGAGCTCAATTATTACAATTTCCTGACTTTTCCAGCAAGGCTTAGGAGTAAGATAGCAGGACAAGAGAAAGGGGATAGTGGCCAAAATTGGAGATTGGGATACAGGATTAATGGAAGATTATTGGGTCATGGAAATTAAGGATAAGAATAATAAGTATATAAGAATAATCAGTAAAAATGAAAGGTTTCTTAGAACAATTCACTTAAAGAGTTCTCTCTTGAGAGCTTTGTAAGGTTGCCAGGAAGTTCACAATTTTTAGGGAAAATACCAGAGAGTAGACTTTATCATCCAGGACATTTTTGAATGGTTGAGAAAGCCCTAGACTTGATCTCCTTTCCATTTTGTGACAAAATACTCATTCTTCCCCCTACAAGTCTGCAAAAGCAGAATCTGTTTTTTCAGTTATGTTTTCTGTGTGTAGGCAGTGTTCTTTCTTTTCTCCAGATGACACTGACTTGTTCTAGCCCCATACAATGACAAAAAGTCTCCTGGGAACCTTGGGGTGTTAGTACAGCTCAACAGAGTCCTCACGTTTCCAAGGCATATAAAGGGATGTTGTTAAACTGAGGATTCCATGTCGAGAAGCATTATGTAGCACCTGGCTTCTGCTTGCTCTATGCCTAATATGCTGCCTCCCCCACAATCCATTCAGCCTAAGTTATTTCACCAGGATACAGGGAAGGGTGCCTATTTAACTCTCAGGAGTTCCACATAGCTGAAACAGGCATGGTGAAAGGACTTGGGCGGAATGGAATAGCTAGTTTAAAATATTTGGAAGGCTGCCATACATGCAGCTGAACTTACTCAGTGAGAATCTCCAGTGCAAAACTTGATCTGATTGACAGAAATTCAGAAGAAAGATTTCTCTCATCAGAAGGAAGGATTATCTAAAAAGCAAAGTGGTTCATACAATAGTGGAAATGGAAGACTCACATAAACAGAATTATTCAACCATAGAGAGGGTCATCATGGACATTGTGAAAGGGATATTGTATAGCTAGGAGACTATAATAGATGTATGCTAAAGCTCTTATCAGTTCCAAGAATTTCTGTTGCCCAGTGTGACAGAGGCTGGCACATAAGAAAAGTGCCAGACTGAAGAGTATGTAGAACTGATCACTGTGATAGGGGAGTGGCCTGAGGAGATTGGAATCTTGAGGTAGCAGAAGATTCTGGCTGGCAGAGGAGTTGGTCTCTCAGTTGGGAGAAGCTGAAGAGAGATGGTTGAATAAGACTTTCTCCTGAGGGTTACCCACTTTTTTCTACTTGTGACTGGAAATCCTTCCCTCCAACATTTCCCAACTGAAAAAGACTATTGAAGAGAAACCAGAGAAAGGGATTTTAAATCTCTTTCAGACTTTACCTCAGCTCCTGTTGCCCTGGGTCTGAACTGTGGCCAAGGGATCAAACCCAGGGTCAGCCAACCTGACTATCTCTCAGGGGGCTCAGGCTGCCAAAGCCTGAGTTCCTCCCAAACTCGAGGAGGGTGGAAAAAGGGTTTTAGATAGAGACAGGGACCCCCCTTTTCCCACTTTCCTTTCCCATTCTTTCCCTGCCAATTATTGCTTTGTATTATCCTGATTGATTTGACATTAAAATAGTTATCTTTTCCCCAAACTGTGAATCAAGTGTGAGTGAACAGACCAAGGGGAACACTTTTGGTCTCAAGTAGTGGAGGGGGGACAAGAGGGATAAGAGCAAAGTTGGGAGAGTAGCCATAGCTAAGGAGGGAAGGCAGAAGGGGGAAATCTTCAAACCCCCTCTCCTCTTTCTGAGTCAACCCTTTACATCTGCTGTCTCTCCTGAACCCCACTTTGAGAAAGATGGTCTCCTCTCTTTTCCTTTCTCTATATTCTGAAAGACTGAACCCCTCAATTTCACCAGACCCTGCTGGTGTGATCCCTCTCCTCAGCTAAATGCAGATTTATAATAGTGGTAGGAGAATTATCTCTTCAGAACCATAGTTCCAAGTATCACCACATCAAGTCAACTTCAAGTCCCATATTACATTTGCCCATAGTGTATGTTCAAAATTTTTTGTATTCTGTAGGGTTGAAACTTTTACTGTTATCTCAAACTATCATTTAGTCTTGTTTTTATAATTATGCTTTTATTTTTTCATGCCACGGGACTTGTCACACAGTACATACTTAATAAATGCTTACTGGATTTTTGAAATGAGTGGGTTTGATAGCCCCATATGAGGGAACTGGAAGGATACAGAGAAATGTATTAATTTATTCTTTCAACATTAATTCAGCATAAAAGGTATGGATCTAGGAGGCCACATGATCTGAGTTCATCTTTAAGATTCACTAGCATATTAATTTGGGCAAGTAATTTAACCTTTCTGAGTTCTCTCATCTATAAAATGGAGATAACAATACTTTTGCTACTTCCTCTGGAACTTATTACTTGACCTTAAGACCTTAGGAAAGATAGTTTGCCTCTTAGGCACTAAATTTCTTCACTTGCAAAACTAGAACATAATCTAAATTAGAAATTCCTTATAAATGGTGGATTCCTGTTTTCTACCCTTCCTTTTGAATGATAGTTTCAATCACCAATACATGAATATTTTAAAGAAGATCCATAATCACGCACAAGAGTTTAACCTAACTAGTAACACAGGGAAAAAAAAGTGGATAAAGTGGACTATCTGGAATCATCTCTCATGACAAAAATAAATAAGAAATATCCAATAAGAAACTTTGTATGACAATATATACAATATGCTGTCCTGGTAGTTCCCCACCTGGCTGTCATAGTAGATATTTCATTATTTCTTTTCCAGGACTTTCATTTTTTTTTAATTACCCAGAATTCAACTTTTTTCTTAGGATAGATGGTCATGGATGGGTTATGACCTCTATCATCAAAGAGGGTATGATCAATGATGAGATAACAGATCCATCAGTTATTTCAAGTATCAAAGATCTCAGTAGGGTTTTGTTTGCCATTTTTACCAGTTAACTAATTGTTAATTCTATTGATTTTCAGTCTAGTCACTTTTGCCTATCCTGTTCTTACATATTTGACTTTTAAAAAATCAAAATAAGGGACTTTGAATATATCCATATTTACATTGCCTAGCAATGTAATAAATGCTTAACAATGCTTTTTTCATTCACTCATTTATATTAAATTTTATCTTGTTCATTTTGGTCCATTTCATCTTGTCAATTGTTCTTGGATCTCCATTCTATGTTTTAATTAATTAGCTATCCTTCCCAGATTTATGATATTTGCAAGATTTTGTACTGTGCTATCTATTTCTTTATCCACATCATCACCGAAAACGTTGAATGAACAAAATTGAGTCAAA
The DNA here is from genome assembly GCF_027887165.1 of Monodelphis domestica. Taxonomy (NCBI): domain Eukaryota; kingdom Metazoa; phylum Chordata; class Mammalia; order Didelphimorphia; family Didelphidae; genus Monodelphis; species Monodelphis domestica. The sequence goes on along the minus strand of NC_077229.1, from coordinate 197,587,223 downwards.
GACCTAGAGCAAGCTACTAGCAACTTTTCTAGAATTTAACATTAATAAGTACTTTTTGATACTGATTGTTCAACCAGGTAGATGTTCACCAACATATCGTATCATTTGGCTGACATTCTTCATGTAGCCTCAAGTGTATCAGGAAATCAGCCATTCATTTAGTGCCTACTATGTGCAAGGCACTCTGATAAGCCCTAGAGATACAAAGACAAAAATGAAATAGTTTCTGCTCTCAAGAGCTTATAGTCTATGGGAATCCACATATGAGGATATAATTATGTAGAAAACATATACAAAACAAGATAGTGGAAATTTCAAAGGGGGGTACTAATAACTAGGAGGAGAATTTTACTTAGAAAAGACCTTACACAGAAGGGGATATTTGAGTTCATCTCTTAATAAAATCAGGGCATTGTAAGAGGTAGGGACCAGAAAGGAATGCATTGTAAGCATGGAGAGGAGCCTATACAAAGTCTTAGAATGCTATGGAATATCATATGTGAGGAATACCAGAAAGGCTGGTTTGACAGCTGGAAGCTTTGACTTGACAACAGTTGGGGAAATTGAAGATTTCAGGATAACAACAAAGTTGCAAATGGAAGAATTTTGATGGCCACTTCAGAAATAGGAGAATTGGGAAGAAGGGAGTCTTTGGGTAGAGCCACAAGGACATATCACTGCCTATGTCAATTCTGTGTTCCAAATTATTGCTTTGATTTTGTACAAATGGCCAGTAGGAAGCCTCCTAAGCTTTGAACCACCCTACATCTTATGCCATTGAATAATTTGTAGTCCTTATAAATATTATGGTCATACAACATAGTACACAGAAATGAACATATCCCATAGTTATTGGTAACAACAGTATAACATGCATTTTTGATGTTCAGAAGTCTCAGTCATTTCTGACTCTTCATGGCTCCATTTAGAATTTTCTTGGCAAAGATACAAAAGTGGGTTGCTATTGCTTTCTCTAGCTCATTTTAAAGATAAGGAAACTGAGATAAACAGAATTAAATGACTTGCCCATGGTCATACCACTAGTAAGTGTCTGAGGCCAGATTTGAACTCATGAAGATGTCTTCCTGATTCCCAGCCCAATGATCTATCGATCTACCATGTTTCTTATGAATACAGGTATTTAATAATAAATAATATATGATATTCACATTAGAAATCCATGGGACTATCTATAATATAGCAACAAGTCATTGCAAATGTGTAATAAAAACAACACATCAGGCAGAATCATGTCAATTCAACTGAACTGACATTTATTAAGTACTAATGAGGTGTCATATATTGTGCTTGACACTGGGCATAAAAACACAAATACAAAGGAATTTTATACCTTTAGTGAAATTCTATTTTACTAGATGCAAATAACATGCATGCAGATGAATAAAAATAGCAAATATACAAAAATAAATACAAAGAAATTTTGGCATTTGGAAAGGAGTCTTAACAACTGAGGAAATCAGAGAAGACTGCTTGTAGGATGAGTGGCATTTCATCAGAGCTTTGAAAAGAGCCAAACTATCTAATTGATAGAATCAGGAGATAGAATGTGTGTGTGTGTGTGTGTGTGTGTGTGTGTGTGTGTGTGTGTGTACATACAAAGGGAAAAGCAAGGAGGCAAATCTGGCTATACCTAAGGGAATTTGGGAGGGATGGAATGGAGGTAGTAGTAATGTATGTCTGGAAAGATAGAGTGGAGCTAAACTGTGATGGACTTTTAATGTGATTTGGAAGAATGTATATTTTGTCTTAGCTCTAATAGGGAGCCAATAAAGTTCTGTGAGCACCTGGTCTATGTGAGGTGGTTAGATTGATACTTTAGGAACACCAGTTTGGCAGCTTTGTGAAGGAAGATGGATTTGGGAGGATAGAGGCCAGATTTAAGGAGACCAATTAAGAGACTGTTTGAATAATTCCAACAAGAAATGATATGGGCCTGAAGTAAACTGTTGGTTTCCTGAGTAGAGAAAAGGGAATGGATGCATGAAGTATATCTAGTTAGAATAATCAAGACTTAGCAAATGATTGGACATGCTCAAGACAGAGGGGACAATGACAATGAAGAAGGGAGAAAAGGCAGAGTTTTATTTTTCTATTTTCCCTGCCAATGAAAAAATCTTTGAACTGGAAAGTCATTATTAATGGTGCAGTATGAATTTGGAAGGAAGTTTCTGGAAGGGAGCCCTATATTTATTTAAAGTAAGTTTTTTATTGGTGTCTTATTTTTTAGATCATCAAAATTTTTCCCAGTATCCTTCCTACTACCCCTACCAAAGAGTCATCCTATATAAAAACAAAACTTGGAAAAAGTCAACAAGGGAAAAGAAGAGAAAAAAAAACTGGGATAATTGGTCAATTAATTGAAAAAGTCTGGAAATATGTGCAATGTGCAATACCTGTGGATTTCCTACCTGCACAGAGGGAGGAATTGGGAGATTCTCTTCTTTCAAACCATGAAGCATTTGTTTTTTTATTTTTTGTGCTTGGTTGTTGTTCTTTCCATTTATGTTGTTGTAGTCATTGTGCATATTGTAAAGGGTAGAAAATGTGAGGAGTATTTATAAAAGGTTGGACTGGATTATTTAAGAATAGGGTTGCCAGGAATTTAATTAATTCCAAAGAGATTTATTTTAACAATTTATTTACAAAATATAGAAAGAGTGAAATAAGAAATCAGAGAGAGGATAGGGTAAGATACCTACCCTAAGCACTAAGTATTTTGCTCCAAGGACCTGGGGATGCAGGGAGCAACTCTCAAGAGAGTAGGTCTCTACTGAGGCTAATCCCTTAAGAAAATCCAGGAAAGAAAGTCAGCCTTTCCCTCACCATGTATAAGTCCAAAAGGCAGAGATTTAAGAACAGTCACACCAAGTCCAAGGTCTCAGGTCCAGTAAGCAGATTCTTCACTAGCCTCCAATTCGAACTTAGAACTCCATAAGGACAAGAGCACTCAGAAGTCCCAAGCATGAAGAACTCCAGAAGAAGTCCTCACAGGAAGTTGTAACTCCTTTTTAAAGATACTTCTTTTGCATCACTTCCTGTGCCTTCCTCCACTTTTATATCTACCAATTACAGTTAAAGCTTTGCTTAGGACTGCCCAGGAGGCAATGAGTTGATTCTGATTCAACACCCACTATTGTGCACGTGGGTCACAGACCTCCCCCACTCAATTGTGAATGGGGTGTTTATACTTTTGGTGATTAAATCTAAAACTGGGCAGGAAGAGTTAATTTAATCTTCACAATATTGTATTCTTAACTACTTACTTCACTCTAGATTTGTTCATGTAAATCTTCCCATGTTTCTCTATATTAATCATCTTCATTATTTCTTAGAGCAATCGTTTTCTATTATATTTGTTTAGCCATTTTCTACTAGATGGACCTCTTATTTGTTTCCATTATTTTTTGCTATCACAAAAGGTATTACTATAATTTTATTTTTATTCATTTTATCAAATAGGGAGTTCTTTCTTAAGTAATTTAGATTTTCCAGTTTATCCAATATTGTATTATTGCACTTCTTTGGTTCTGATTCTTCTTTGTTCAGTCTCTATTTTTAGCTCAAAGAAGATGACTTTGATAACTCCTGCTTTGTAATATAGTTTGAAGTCTGAAAGTTCTATTCACCCTTTGTCCTTTTCTGTGTGTGCATTTAGAAAGAAGTGTCTTAAAAATGGTCCCTCTGTTGTTATTTTGTTTTGGACCTATATTTGCCACTTTTATCAATGTCAAAAAGGCAAGGGTGGCATGTCTATCTAGCAGGTGATACCAAGCTGAGGGTATAGCTAACTCATTTCATGACAGAGTCAATATCAAAAAAGTTCTCCAAAGGAGAAAAATTAAAGGACCGATCCAAGAAGATGAGATTTAAAGGGAACAATGATGAATTCTTACATTTGGGTTAAAAAACAAACTAACAAACCACCTGACTTTTCAAGTACAAGCTAGAGAAAGATAATATTATATAGAAAAGGTCTGAGAGTCTAAGTAAACCCCAAGCATAATGAGATAATAGTGTAACATGGCTACAAAAATGGGTGTGACATTTGTCAGCATTAAGAGAGAGAGAGATGAGTGTCATGTTCTACTGTACTTTTTTTTGTCAGACCCTGAGTGGAGTAATGGGTTCAGATCTGGGTGCCACATTTTAGGAAGGACATAACAAAGGAAAGAGCATCCAGAAAAAGGTGATCTGGATGGTAAAGGGCCCTCAGATCATGATTGTATGAGGACTGGTCGAAGGAATGGATTTGATTAACCTTGAAAAGCAGACAATGGATGCATATAATTATTTCTTGGGATTATAAAGGCTGTCATATGGAAAAGGGGTAAATTTTTTTTTCTGTGTCACTCTGGAAAATAGAACTAGCCGCAACAGGTAGAAGTTACAAAGAGGCAAATATAGACTTATGAAAAGGAAAATCTTCCTAAAATTAAACTATCCCACTGTGGAATGTGCTATGTAATGCAATGATGGATTCTCTGAAGCTGGGGGAGTGCTCTTATGTTGAGAGAGGATTCTAAAATTTAGATATTTTTTGGAAATCTTTTCCAACTTCAGATTCTGAGTTGGGTTGGATCACAAACCAAAGAAATAGCAACTTTTTTTCCCCCTAAAATATTTAGGAAATGAAATGGTCAGGGATTTTAGCTAGATTTTTCTTCAACCAAAATGCCAATGCTTAAAAGTCTGGGTTTTCATTTAGGTAGTAATCTGAATTATGACATTGAAACTGATTGCTCATGATTCACTTATGAATTCTGGGAGGACTAAGATCCTCTGCCATATCTCCCAATTGAACATTAATTCCTACGTGTGCCTTCTAGCCACTAAGATATTGCCTGAAGGGACTCAGGAACTAGGAGATGGATTGTCATCAGTGAGGAACAGAAAGTCCATTGTCATTAGATTATAGAGCGTGTGGAAGGGAGTAAAATATAAGAAGACTAGAAAGGGAGGAAGGAGCCAGGTTATGAAAGACTTCGAATGTCAAATGAAGGATTTTGTATTTGATCCTGGACATAATAGTGAATAGCTAGAATGAGGTGTATGTATGTGTGTGTGGGGGGTGTGTGATAGGATCAGACCATTATTATTGGAAGAGTATAGACTAGAGTGGGGAGACATATGAAGCAGGGAAACAAACCAGCAGGCAACTATAACATTCCAGGTATTAGGCATAGAGGACCCATTCCAGGGTGGCAACTCTGTAAATAGAGAGAAGAGGACATGTATGAGAGATATTGATTGTGAAGGGAGAAATGACAAGATGGCAACTGAGTAGATATGTGTGATGATTGCAAGAGAAGAGGCTGTCATTTAATAAAGGTTTCATAAATGATTATTGCCTCAATGATTGATTGACAGAAGGAATTGTTAATAATAGCTGACATTTATATATTGCTTTAAGGGTTGCAAGTCACTTGACATACATCCTATCATGGATGTTATAAGCTGTTATTATCCCCATTTTATAGGAAAGCAAATTCATTCAGAGAGGTTAAATGACTTGGTTCCACAGCCAATAAATCTGAGGCAAGCTTTCTCTCTTTTTTTTTTTTTCATTTAAAAAAATTTATTATTGCTTTTTTTCTTTCTTTTTTTTAAACATTATTTTATTTGGTCATTTCCAAACATTATTCATTGGAAACAAAAATCATTTTCTTTCCCCACCACTCTCCACCTCTCCCATAGCCAGCGCATGATTCCACTGGGTATCACATGTGTTCTTGACTCAAACCCATTTCTGTGTTGTTGGTATTTGCATTAGAGTGTTCATTTAGAGTCTCTCCTCAGTCATATCCCCTCCACCCCTGTAGTCAAGCAGTTGCTTTTCATCGGTGTTTTTACTCTCACAGTTTGTCCTCTGCTTGTGGATAGTGTTTTTTAGATCCCTGCAGATTGTTCAGGGACATTGCATTGACACTAATGGAGAAGTCCATCACCTTCGATTGTACCACAGTATATCAGTCTCTGTGTATAATGATTTCCTGGTTCTGCTCCTTTCGCTCTGCATCACTTCTGGAGGTTGTTCCAGACTCCATGGAATTCCTCCACTTTATTATTCCTTTTAGCACAATAGTATTCTGGCAAGCTTTCTCTTGACTTCTACTTCAGTGTTTTCTTCTTCATCTCATGGACATCACACATCTTGCCCAGAAGTAGGCACTTGACAGTTATTTGCAGAATTGAGGTGAATTGAATATGCAGGCTTTCTAAGGAGAGCTAGTCTAAGATAACTACCTGTTTGTCACTACCCAAAATGCATCAGGGCAGTGAATATAGTTTCTCTACATACCGTGGCAAGCTTCAAAAAGGCTGGAGGGTTGGAAAACTCTGAATCTCAACTCAGCAGGTCAGAGACACTGTGGAGTGATAAAAGAAACTGTCACTCCCACATGCTTTGAGGTGAATAGTGTCAAGAAACGCTGTTTGTATGAGAGAGAAGGAGACAGAAAAAGACAGACAAAGAAAGAGGAGCGCCTACAATTTTGAGAGCAATCATCGTTGTCCCCTGTATTTCAAGCAGTTGCCATCTGCATTGGGTCAAATAACAGGCCAGCCTTGCCCACTTGAAAAATGGCATTTGGAAAGTAAGTATTGTCTGTTCCTTCAGCTAGAAGGTCAAATCAAATGATATTTGGAGGCTGTATTTTCAAATACATTTGGTAGATATGTCCCTGTCAGATTTAAGGATGTGGAAGTATTTCTTTGTGGCTATCCTCAGAAACATTTCCTGGATAGGGAAGAAAAACCTCATTTACACTGAGTATGTGTGTATTAGTGTGTGTAGTAATCACAAGAAAGAGATAAAAATTCATTTCAATTCAATCCAACAAATATTGAGTGTCTATTGTTTGCTAGGCACTGTGATAGGTACTGGAATAAAAATACCAAAAAGGGAAATCAGTTCCTCTCCTAAAGGACTTTCCATTCTACTAGATTCTGGGTCAAGAGCCAAGTGGGATAATGGAAAGAACCCTAGATTTGGAGGCAGAGGACTGAGATTTTAATCTTTGTTTCATTACTCACTTTGGACAAGTCCCTTAACTTCTCCAGAACTCAGTTTCTTTGTTAGTTAAAAATGAAGGGATTAGAGAAAGATAATATTAAAAGACAACAAAATTCAAGTCAAATCATCTAGACAGTGCCATCATGATTAAAGAACATATCCTCCCTTTCCATTAAGCCAAACTCCCAAAATGGAAAGTGAGCTGAATTATGATAACAGGAATTTCCTTTACTTAATTTTTCTGGGAATGTCTGAGGATGGGGAAGATGGCATGTGAGCTTACTATCATAGCAAAACAAAATGACAAAATGTACCAATAAATTAAAACGTTAAAAGATTGAAACATTAAACTAAGGGTTGGACTAGATTATTTCCAAGATCCTTTCCAGCTCTTCATCCACTGAGTCTTTTGACAAAGAAGATTGATTTGGTGACTTTTAAGGAGTAATAGGAAGACTACCCTCATCAAATGTAGCTCTGGGGACAGTGCCTGAAATTAGTTATTTATTTGGGTCAACCAGCATACTACTATACTCCCACCATCCTTCACCCCATTCATTCTCTTTATAGCACCAATACAGTCAAGAAAAATACATCTGTCTGATACTTAGAGAGATGAAATGATTTGTCCATAACCTCAGAACTAGTATGTGTCAAAGACAGACAGAATTTGAAACTACTTGTTGTTTAGGTGGTGGTGGTGTTTTTTGTTGTTGTTGAGTCATTCAGTTCACATCCAACTCTTTGTGACCTTGTTGACCATACTCTCAATGGGGTTTTCTTGGCAAAGACACTGGAAGGGTTTGCCATTTCCTTCTTCTCCAGGGGATTAAGGTAAACAGAGCTTAAGTGACTAGCCTAAAGTCACAGAATTAGAAAGTGTCTGAGATCAGATCTGAATTTAGGTTTCCTATTCACTGAGCCATCTAGCTTCCTTCCAACTCCAGGTGTGGTACTCTATCTACTATCCAAGATTACTCTTACATAGTCATATGCCTTTAATCAGAATGCTCTTCCCTAACATTAAACTGAGACCATTCTGACTTGGGATATAAAAGGATACTTTTGGAGTATGGGCCTTGTCATATAGGGTGATGGAGACAGGAGGGAGAGAGGTGGAAGGAGATCAAAAACATATTATTTTCCTTCCTGAAAATTGGCCTGATTCCTTTGAAACCTGGCCTTTTAGTTAATTTGTTCTTCTGTGAGTTTCAACCAAAAAGAAAAATTCCATTTAGTCCGTTATTTTCCCGGTGTAAGTTTGGTCCCTAAGGAAAAGAAATAATCATCTATGAGTGGGGGCTCTACCTGTCTCTCTGAGGCAATATCCACACAAATTATTTAGTTATCTGGAACAATGCAAACTTCCCAACTGGATCGATCAGATTACTAAATAGATTAACTACTCAAATCCATTAAGCAAATTGAGTGTCAAAGACAGCTTTTTCAAAAATTCAACAAACATTTATTAGCTGAATATTGGTGGCTAGGGTCTGTAGGACTCTCTTATTGAATCAAATTTGGTAGTGTTTTTTGAAAATTCTATTAGTGCTTTCTTTATTAAGAGGTCTTAATTTTAGCAAGTCTTAGTCATTGGATTAGAGGCAAGTAATCAAAGTTCTTGGGAGAACTGTTAAATATTTCAAGATAGACTGCCTCTAGAGATGGTGAGTTCCCTTTACTTGGAGTTCTCCAAGAGGATGTTGAATAACCACTTGTCAAGTATGCTATAGAGGAGATTCCTTTTGAATATAGGCTGCTAATATTCTTTCCAATTCTTAAACTTCATCATTCTGAGATTCTGATTTTTTTCTTCCCTTCTAATTATTTTCTTAAAGCTTGAGTCCCCAAGCTTAGAACTTCAGAGTTGGGGAATCTTTTAGATGAGTGATTCTCATACTTCTTGGTCTCAGGACACTTTTACCACTTTAAAAAATTATTAAGGACTGCCTAATGGGTTTTTGTTTATGTGAGTTATGCCTATCAATATTTAAGTATTAGAAATTAAAATATTGTAGAATTATTATGAAAAAAATGTGGCCTCAAGCACTGGCTGAAAGGAGCTCAGGGGCTTCCATCTTTGCCAGGCCTATAATTTTACTGACTTCCCTGAGATTATGTACCTGGAGTTATATGACTAGGTAACAGAACTAGAGATCAGGACCAAAGACTCCTAATTTCTGATCTTTGTAGTCTTTCTCCTATCCTAGATTACTTCTTCTTAGACCCAGAACTATCATTTTATTAAAGGTGATATAGATATTATATGTATATATATATACATACTGTGAATTTTAAAAAGTCTCCATCTTGGTCTAGCACCCAAAAATTGTGCACACCCACACTACACGGGCATGTGCTAGTCAATGACAAATCAGAAATAACTAACTGCTCACCTGGGCTGTCCTAAGCCAAGCTAGAGCCAACCATTGGATTTTGTGAGAAACAGGAAGTGAGGTAGGGAACAGCCTCTGGAATTCGCTCACTTCCTGTGGAGAGAGCGAGATGGGGGAGTGGGTGTGAGGAGCTTGAACAGGGAGGACGCCTGCAGACAGCTTTCCTTCAGATCACTCACATGAGTTAAGGACTGATTCTTTCCACCTGGGCCTTTGGGCCTAAAACTCTCTCTGCCTTGGTCAGAGGTTGAGTAGCTCTTTCCCTTTTCTCTTCTCTCCTTCTCTCCCTCTCCTTCCCTACTCCCAGTGTGATTAAACCTCCATAAACTCCATTCTGACTTGAGTGTTTCATTTTAGGAATTTCATAAGTAAATTCCTTGGCGGCCATTGTTCAATATTACATAAATCCTGTAGCCACACTTTAACCATTACAATATTATAACCTCTCCCAAAAGCCTAAAATTTCTACCATTACAGTATATACATACATATATTTGTTCACTATGCTACGAGGCAATCCAAGCAATGTAAGGATCTGTGTTTTTCTTAACTATTAATAAAAGAACAGTGTGACCTTTTTATCTGGCTAACATTTTGATAGAACTTCTTAGTCATTTGATGGAGTACAATATTTCCCTTAAGCAAAAGATTGGAAAGAACCTTGTTTTGAACATAATTTTTGTAAACTGCCTTCTTGTTTCTCTATATTTGTGCAAGCATAATTAAAAAATCAAGAAGAGTAACCTGAAAATATTATTTTTGCATTTTACAGAACTATTATAGTTGTTCTGCTCCCTTTCATTAGAATACAGTTGTCTTTTCTCAAGTTTCCAAATTCTGTATTTTCTGAATCCTAAATTCCATCGCTAGAAGATGAAAGGAATAGTCTTTTTAATGAATGTAACACAACATTCTTCTGGTTTTCTATGACTTTCATTTTATATTTTAGCTTTTGATTCTGCAGGGTTTGACACATTAAATGTTATTTTGTGTGGGGTATATACTTTCTGTTTGAAGGTTAATATTGCTATAAATGAAGTCATTTTGAGTTATTTTAGAAATAATCATTCTGTTCCCTAAAGTACTTGGCATGCAATATGCATAAAACTTTAAAAAGTAACTAGGTAAATGCTAGTAAAAATTTATATAATTAATATTACTTTCTTGATCCATTTTATTCCCCTATTAAAAAATCTCCAATGGTGCCCATTTGCCTCTTGTATAAAATACCAACTCCTCTGTTTGACAATTAAAGCCCTTTTACAGAATGGCTCTGGCTTTTTGCATATTATTCTCTTTCACTCCCTCTGTGGTCCCACCAAACTGTCATGCTGGTGGTTTCTCACACATACTATCCTAGTTGTCATCTTTGTCCTTTGCTCAAGCTGTCTGCCATACTTAGAATGTATTCTTCATTAGCTCCACCTTGTAGAAGCCCTACTTTCCTTTATGCTCAATTCAAGGTTTAAAAGGTCTTTGCTGATCTCCTAGCTACTAATGCCTTTCCCATAGGGGGAATATATATATGTATACATACATATGTGTATGTATGTATACATATAACTTTGCATATTTTTTCTGTGTTCTTAAGTATACAGATTTATGTCAATATATAATATGAACTTTCTTTTGAAGGCAAGGACTATCTCAATTTTATTTTTGTATACCCATCACCTCTCAGAGAACCTAGCACATAGTAGACACTTAATCGATGCTTGAGTGTGAATAATTGATCTATTTAAAACTTGTACAATATTATATGTAGAGATTTCTCTTTCTGATAATATTGCAACTTTTATGTAATTGGGTGGGGAAAGACCCAATAAACAAGGGGATTTCTATCAATTTAGGAGTGGCTTAACAAATTATGGAATACTATTATGTCAAAAAGACTGTGGTTTCAGAGAAATCCAGAAAGATTTGAATGAACAGATACATTGTAAATTGAACAGAACCAAGAGAACAATTTATACTATAATGACAACACTGTTAAAATAAACAACTTTGGAGGACAGAACTGTGATCATTGCAATGGTCTTGATAGCATATGCTACCCACCTTCTGATAGAAAAGATGATGGGCTAAATATGCAGAATGAGATACATTTTAAGACATGGCCAATATGTTTTCCTTAACTATGCATATTAATTGCAAGGATTTTGCTTTACTTTTTCTGTCCCAGGTTGGGGCAAGAATGTAGGAAGGAGAGGGAATAAATCCTTGGTAGATGAAAAAAATATTAAAAACAATCTCAAAACAGTTATTTAGAGGATTTATTACTAACACTTCAGTTTCTACTCTTAAGGAACTGACAGTCTAAATAGAGGAATGAGGCTTAGGTAGTGATGAGCTTGAGTTATTAGGGCATTAGTGACAATAAAATAACATTGTTTTGGGGGTACAATCTGGAGAGATTTTTGATCAATGGTCTATACTAAGAAGTGTGTGTTTTGTGTGTGCACATGCATATGCCTCTCAGTTTGGATAAACAATATCAGAGATGGAACAGACATTAGGAATCCTCAAGTCTAATCCCCTTCCTTTGCAGGTAAGAGACTAGAAACCAAGGAAGTTGGTCTACTCAAAGTCACAATTTCTTAATAGGAGGACAATGTAGACCACAACCCAATCTCTTAGTTTATCATCCACTGTCCTTTCCACTTTACAAAGGGGTTTTGTGTCAAACAATGTTCCACATTTTTTAACAGAGATACCAAGTCAGTGACATGAATTTAAATCTTGATTCCTAAACAAAAGGTTTTTTAGTAATGTCTTAGCATTTGTTAGTATTATGTAGTAGAAAGTTTGCAGAATTTGGAGGCAGGAGACCATTCTTTTCCTGGTTTTATCAGGTACTAGTTGTATGCCCTGTATTTTGTCACCTGTGCTAAAGGTAGGGGTCACTATGACCAGGATGTTGTCCAGTGTCCAGTACGGGATCCTGGTTGCAGTCAGGATTTTGGACATGTGGCTCCACTTGTCATGTACAATACCAGAATAAACTCTAAGGTGAGGAGGATTCCTGTGCTCCTCTGAAAAGCTGGCTGTCACGCTCCCTTTGACTCTGCCCCTTTGTAGGTGCTGTCACTTTCTTTTCTGTCTAGGGGGACAGGTGGTACCAATTATTAGATCAATGACTCAACTTTTGTTCTTCTTTGTCCCATTTCTACTGTTTCCTTCAAGGTCACTTAAAAGCAATAACAACAACAACAATAAAATTGTATAACCTGCGGCACAAAACTTCCCAATACTCTGGCCTGACATAGATTGTAGCTTATCCTGGGATCTCACCCAAAGACACTTTCTTTCCCCCTACTGTAAATTTCCTGTCCCTACTATGAAGTCACTAGGAAAACATCTAAACATAGTTTATATTGGATTTCTTCTAGCTTTCCTCAAATGTGTGTAAAGAGAGGTTCAAGCTTCCCTTCAGGCATTCAAGGTAATAATATATATAGGTAGGACTACCTTTATGTCACCCCAGAAAAAAATGAAAAAGTCATAAAAGATTCAGAGGAGCTCAAAAACATATATAGACTATTAGGAAGCCCTCAAATACCCATTATCTCTTCACAGAAGAGAACTGAACTTGGGTAAGCCTTTGACATTCTGATAAATTCTTCTTCCCCACAGAGTCTTACATAGCCCCATTTGAAACTCCCCACACCAAGATCCATAATACTGCGTTATGGTTTAGTCTTCCCTAGTGAGATCACTATACCTTGGGAGATGCTGAAGAAATAATTCCCTTCTCATCAAACTTGCAGTGCCCAGTTTACTCAAGGTAATAGCAGGATAAGAGAGGTTTGTGGTCAGATCCATATTTTTTGCCCACTCTCAGGCACCATGATGTGCCTTTAGTTCTCTTACTTATGGTGTTATAGGCAATCTTCTTCCTTCTCCATAGCCCCCTGTTAAGGACATTTTCTCCCTCTAGTAAGCCAGTCTTCTAGTTTTAAACTTAGGAATTCTTCCATTTGTGGGTTGCTAACATTCAAATAGCATTTACTACGTGCCAAGCACTGTGCCAGGTCCTTTAAAAATCTCATCGCATTTGATCCACACACCAATCCTGTAAGGTAGCTACTATCATGATGCCCATTTTACAGTTGGGGAAATGGAGGTTAAGTGATCTGTCCAAAGTCACACAGCTAATGAGTGTTTGAGATCATATTTGAACTTGGGTTGTCCTGATCCCAGGCTCCATGTTCAACCCATCACACCACCCAACTGAAAATGTTTCAACTAGGCGATCATTTTGGAGGCAGACCCAGTCTCTGAATGTGAGTCAGGAGTTCTGTATCCTCTCATCCTCTCAGCAAAGCCACAAGGTGTAGTTATATTGCTTGGGTGGGGGGGTACCCTAAGAAAATAGATAGGCCTCTAAATCAAGGATCTTTAACCTAGAGTTTTATCTTTATTTTTATTCTCCCAATATATTTAAAAATTGACAAACGTCTGTGTGAAAAATATATTTCCTTAGCCAGATGACATTTCTTTAAGACAGATCTCATATTAAATAGAATTGAACCTGCTCAAAAATTCAGCCTCCCTACACTGGAATAATGGGAAATTGGGAGTTAAAAACAGACATTTAAAGGCTGATGGACCTTGTTAACAGTGGTATAAACATTTGTTTCCATTACAAACATTAGTTTCCATTAGAGTTGACTGGAGGAGACCTAAGGATGAAAGACTAGAACAAGCTTGGAAATTCCAGTCACTTGAATGAGGATGGGTTTTTTCCAGGACACAGTCTGTTTGAATATTTCTTCTTCTTCTTGTGTCAACCCTCATATTTCTTTTCCTGCTCTGGTTACCAAACCAGTATCTAATCTGAATGAAAGTCAAGCCTATTTCAGCAGACAAGACCTTGGTTTGGTCATAGTGAATATACTGATTTCTATGGGAATGCAATTAGTCTTCTGACAACTCATTTTTTCTTTCTTCATTTTTTTTGTGACTAAATGCCATTATATTGTCTTCTTTACTCTTCATTTCCTTATGAAGTGATCTCTCCACAGTAGTCAATTGGAAAGGGACATCTTTTTTATTTAATTCAGATTATACTGTGTACCTCGCTGGTTGAATTATGCTCCTTTCAGATTCCTCTCTATTCATCATCTTTTTACTAGACTAAATTTGTGCAAGAAGCCAGTAAGGAAAATTTTTTAAATTTTCATTTCTTCTTGCAAAGATTTCTGATTATTATAACATATAAATATACATTCTGATTATTAATCAGAATTTCAAAAACTTGATAATTATATTTCAATATAATTATTTTCTTGGTAATTTGACATATATTCTATTTCATTAATTTCAAAATATTATTCTGAGGAGAGGACCAAAGGCTTCTGATTGCCAAAGGGGTTCATGAAAAACATCCTAAAGGGGTCTTTATTCTTATTCAGATGATAAAGAAAAGTCTTCACATTGATCAGGGGCTACCCAATTCATAAGCACAACAGAAATAAGTTAAAGCAGACAGATGTCAATTCACCCCACACATGCATTCCTAGGCTTTCCTATCAACTCCCAAGATGGCAGGAAGGGCAGAAACCTGACCAGAATTTCCTCCCAGATTTTTTTTAATTTTTATATTTGTATGCTTGTTTGTTTACTTACAAACACTGTCAAGATAGATCAGCTTCTGTTTTCTCAGAGGTCACAAGAATTGAACCAATAGAATAATATTAGGCTTCATTTCCTATAGGATATCTCAAACTGGAGGTCTTCTAGACATGCTAAATTCAACTTGTCCACACCTGAACTCAGTATCTTTCCCTACAAACTCTCCTATTTTTGGAACTTCCCTATTACTGTTGAAAGCACAACTATATTCCTTGTTACCCAGGTTCAAAACCTAATTGTCATCCTCAAGTCTTTTCTCTCCTTTTACTACCACATATTAATAAGTCCTATTACTTTTTTTTAACCCTCACCTTCCTCCTTAGAATCAATACTGTGTATTGGTGCCAAGGCAGAGGAGTGGTAAAGGCTAGGCAGTGGGGGTTAAGTGACTGGCCCAGGGTCACCCAGCTAGAAAGTATCTGAAGTAAGATTTTAACCCAGGACCTCCTATTTCTAGTGCTGGCTCTCAATCCACTTAGCCACCTAGTCCAGTCCCATCATTTCTGTTTTTATATCTCATATATGCCTTCTTTTCTCCTCTGCCACCACTGCCACCTTGATACAGGCATTCATCACCCTATACCTGGACTTTTGATTCATTTTCCTGCCTCAAGTTTCCCCATTCCAGTTTATCCTTCACTCGAACTATCAAAGTGATTTTTCTCAAGCTCAGGTCTAATCATGCCAATATCTCTCCAACCTAAGCAAATTCTATTTACTTCTTATCATGTCCAGAATTAAATACAAAAATCTTTGACTTTTAACCTGGCCCTTTCCTACCCTTTTAGTCTTTTTAGACCTCATTCTTCCATGTGCTATAATTCAGTAATTCAGTGACATTGGATTACTATTCCTTGGGCAGAATTCACTATTTCCAGACTCCATATCTCTTCTGGCTGTCTCTTAAGCCTGGAATGCTTTACCTCATCATTTCTATCTCCTGGCTACTTTGGCTTTCTTTGGATCTCAGTTAAAATTCCACCTTCTGCAAGAAGTCTTTATTAATCTCCTTCGATGCTAGTACCTTCCCACCAAGATTACCTCTAATTGAGTCTGTTTATAGCTTGTTCTCATTTAGGTGGTTCTGGAGTAAGGAAGATTCAAGTTCAAATCTGGCTTTAGGTACTTACTAGCTGGATGATCCTGGGCAAGTCACTTAGCCCTTTTTGACTTAGTTTCCTTATTTGTAAAATGAGCTGGAGAAGGAAATGGCAAACTACTCTGGTATCTTTGCCAAGGAAACCCCAAATAAAGTCACAAAGAGTTTGAAATGACTGAAACAGCCCAAAAAAATTAGAAAAAAATTGTTTCTAGCATTAGAAAGTGAATTTAATGAGGTGAAAGATTGCTTTTGTCATCTTTACCTGGCACACAGTAACAACTAAATAAATGTTTATTGACAACTTGCCAATTTTCCTTCCAAGCGATGGGAATCTGTTCACTAGCTCTCTTTCCTTCTTTAAAAAATATTTAATTAGTTAATTTAGAATATTTTTTTCATGGTTGCAAGATTCATGTTCTTTCCCTCCCACCAATCTCTTCCCTTAGCTGATGTGTAATTACACTGGGTTTTACATGTGTCATTGGTCAAGACCTATTTCATATTATTAATATTTGCAGTAGAGTGATCATTTAGAGTCTACATCACCAATCAAGTCCCCATTGAACTATGTGATCAGGCAGTTGTTTTTCTTCTCTATTTCTACTCCCACAGTTCTTTCTCTGGGTATGGATAGTGTTCTGTCTCCTAAGTTCCTCAGAATTGTCCTGGATCAGTGCATTAGTGCTAGTAGAGAAGTCCTTAGCATTCTATTGTACCACAGTGTATCGCTCTCTGTGTTACTATGTTCTCCTGGTTCTGTTCCTTTCACTCTGCATCAAGTCCTGGAGGTCATTCCAGTTCACATGGAACTCCTCCAGTTCATTATTCCCTTGATTAAAATAGTATTCTATAATCATCATATACCACAATTTGTTTAGTAATTCCCCAATTGGATGGCATCCCCTCATTTTCCAATTTTTTGCTACTACAGAGAGCACAGCTATAAATATTCTTATAAAAGTCTTTTTCCTTATTATTTCTTTGGGGTACAAATCCATCAGTGCTATGGCTGGATCAAAGAGCAGGCAGTCTTTTAGTGCCCTTTGTGCATAGTTCCAAATTGCCTTCCAGAATGATTGGATCAATTCACAATTCCACCAGCAATGCATTAATATTCCAATATTGCCACATCACCTCTAACATTTATTACTTTCTTTTGCTATCATGTTAGCCAATCTGCTAGGTGTGAGGTGATACCTCAGAGTTGTTTTGATTTGCATTTCTCTGATTGTAAGAGATTTGGAACACTTTTTCATGTATTTATTAATAGTTTTTATTTCTTTATCAGAAAACTGCCTATTCATGTCCCTTGCCCCATTTATCAATTGGAGAATGGCTTGATTTTTGTACAATTCATTTAGCTCCTTATGAATTTGAGAAAGTAGACCTTTTTCAGAGGTTTTTGTTATAAAGATTTTTTCCCAGTTTGTTGCTTCCCTTCTAATTTTGGTTGCATTGGTTCTGTTTATATAAAACCTTTTTAGTTTAATGTAATCAAAATTATTTATTTTACATTTTGTAATTTTTTTCAACTCTTGCTTGCTCTTAAAATTTTTCCTTTCCCAAAGATCTGACATGTATACTATTCTGTGTTCACCTAATTTACTTATAGTTTCCTTCTTTATGTTCAAGTCATTCACCCATTCTGAGTTTATCTTGGTGTAGGGTGTGAGGTATTGATCCAGACCTAATCTCTCCCACACTGTCTTCCAGTTTTCCCAGCAGTTTTTGTCAAATACTGGATTTTTGTCCCAAAAGCTGAGGTCTTTCGGTTTGTCATAGACTGTCTTGCTGAGGTCACCTACCCCAAGTCTATTCCACTGATCTTCCTTTCTATCTCTTAGCCAGTACCAAATTGGTTTGATGACCACTGCTTTATAGTATAGTTTGAGATCTGGAACTGCAAGGCCACCTTCCTTCGTATTTTTTTTCATTATTTCCCTGGATATCCTTGATCCTTTGTCCTCCCAAATGAACTTTTTAATGGTTTTTTTCTAATTCAGTAAAACAAAGTTTTGGAAGTTCAATGGGTATGGAACCAAATAGAAGATCACTTTGGGTAGGATATTCATTTTTATTATATTGGCTTGTCCTACCCATGAGCAGTTAATGTTTTTCCAAATGCTCAATCTAGTTTTAATTGTGTAGAGAGTGTTTTGTAATTGTGTTCATATAGTTCCTGTGTTTGTCTCGGGAGATAGATTCCTAAGTATTTTATTTTGTCTAAGGTGATTTTGAATGTGATTTCTCTTTCTAGTTCTTGCTGCTGAGCTGTGTTGGAGATATATAGAAAAGCTGATGATTTATGTGGGTTTATTTTGTATTCTGCAACTTTGCTAAAGTTGTGGATTATTTCAATTAGCTTTTTGGTTGAATCTCTAGGATTCTTTAAGTAGACCATCATGTCATCCTCAAAGAGTGATAACTTGGTCTCCTCCTTGCCTATTTTAATGCCTTCAATTTCTTTTTCTTCTCTAATTGCTACTGCTAGTGTTTCTAGTACAATGTTAAATAATAGAGGTGATAATGGGCATCCTTGTTTCACTCCTGATCTTATTGGGAATGCATCTAGTTTATCCCCATTGCAGATGATGTTAGCTGATGGTCTTAGATATATACTGTTTATTATTTTTAGGAAAGATCCTTCTATTCCTATACTTTCTAGTGTTTTTAATAGGAATGGATGTTGTTTTTTATCAAAGGCTTCTTCTGCGTCTATTGAGATAATCAAGTGGTTTTTGTTGGTTTATTTGTTGATATGGTCAATTATGTGGATGGTTTTCCTAATGTTGAACCAGCCCTGCATCCCTGGTATGAATCCTACTTGATCATAGTGAATGACCCTCCTAATCACTTGCTGAAGTCTTTTTGCTAGTATCCTATTTAAGATTTTTGCATCTATGTTCATTAGGGAGATTGGTCTATAGTTTTATTTCTCTGTTTTTGATCTACCTGCCTTTGGAATCCGTACCATATTTGTGTCATAAAAGGAGTTTGGTAGCACTCCCTCTTTGCTTATTATGTCAAATAGTTTGTATAGTATTGGGATTAACTGTTCTCTGAATGTTTGATAGAATTCACTGGTAAATCCATCAGGCCCTGGGGATTTTTTCTTAGGGAGTTCTTTGATGGCTTGTTGGATTTCAATTTCTGATATGGGATTATTTAAGAATTCTATTTCCTCTTCTGTTAGTCTAGGCAGTTTGTATTTTTGTATATATTCATCCATTTCTCCTAAATTGGTGTATTTATTGCCATATAATTGGGCAAAGTAATTTCTAATGATTGCCTTAATTTCCTCTTCATCAGAGGTGCTGTCCCCCTTTTCATCTTTAATGCTGTGAATTTGCTTTTCTTCCTTCCTTTTTTTAATTAGATTGACCAGTACCTTGTCTATTTTGTTTGTTTTTTCAAAGTACCAGCTTCTTGTCTCATTTATTAAATCAATAGTTCTATCACTTTCGATTTTATTAATTTCTCCCTTAATTTTTAGGATTTCTAGTTTGGTTTTCTGCTGGGGGTTTTTAATTTGATCTCTTTCGAGTTTTTTCATTTGCATTTCCAATTGATTGATCTCTGCTCTCCCTTGTTTGTTAATATAAGCATTCAGGGATATGAATTTACCTCTGATTACTGCTTTGGCTGCATCCCAAAAGGTTTGAAAGGATGTTTCGCCATTGTCATTTTCCTCGATGAAATTATTAATTGTTTCTATGATTTCTTCTTTAACTAAACGGTTTTGGAGTATCATATTGTTTAATTTCCAATTGGTTTTAGATTTGGTTTTCCATGTACCATTACTAATCTTATTTTTATTGACTTGTGATCTGAGAATGCTGCATTCATTATTTCTGCTTTTCTGCATTAGTGTGCTATGTTTCTGTGACCTAATGTATGGTCAATTTTTGTGAATGTGCCATGCGGTGCTGAGAAGAAGGTGTATTCCTTTTTATCCCTATTTATTTTTCTCCATATGTCTATTAATTCTAATTTTTCTAAGATTTCATTCACTTCTTTTACCTCTTTCTTATTTATTTTTTTATTTGATTTATCTAAATTTGGTAATGGTTGGTTTAAGTCTCCCACTAGTATGGTTTTATTGTCTATTTCTTCCTTCAATTCTCCTAGTTTCTCCATTAGAAATTTGGGTGCTATATTATTTGGTGCATACATGTTGATTAATGATATTTCCTCATTGTCTAGAGTCCCTTTTAACAAAATATAATTACCTTCCCTATCCCTTTTGATCAGGTCTATTTTTGCATTGGCTTTATCTGATATCATGATTACCACTCCTGCCTTCTTTCTATCAGTTGAGGCCCAGAAGGTCTTACTCCATCCTTTAATTCTGACCTTGTGGGTGTCAACCCGCCTCATGTGTGTTTCTTGAAGACAACATATGGTAGGGTTTTGGATTCTAATCCATTCTGCTATTCGTCTACGTTTTATGGGTGAGTTCATCCCATTCATGTTCAAAGTTATGATTGTCATTTGTGGACTCCCTGGCATTTTGAGAGCCTTCCCTAATTCTAACCTTTTCTTCTTCAGCTCTACCTTTTAGTCCAGTGATTTACTTTGAATCAGTCCCCCTTGTCCACTCCCTTGATGTTTCCTTTTTTAGTCCCTCCCTTTTTCAACCCTCCCTCTCCCCCCTCTCTTTCCCTCCCTTTTTGTTCTCCCTCTCCCCCTCCCCCCCTTGGTTTTCCCTTCTCCTTACCCTTGTTGGGTAAGATAGATTTCAAGATCCCAATGGATCTGGATGTTTTTCCCTCTCAGAGTTGATTTCCCTGAGATTAAGGTTTAAGTAAAAAAAAAAACCCTTTCTTCCTCTCCTTCTTATAGGAGTTTTCTTCCCCTCCCCTTCCCATGTGAATCTTTGTGTGAGAAAGATTATTCTATTTGGACTTTCTTTACCCCCTATTTATACATTACATTTCCCCCACATATTAGTATACATAGATTGATATAAATGTAGTCCTTATAGAAGAGAGTTTGAGTAAAAGAAGAAGATAACATTTTTCCCCCTTCCTTAATATTTACCTTTTCAGGTATTCCTTGCTCTTTGATTTTCGGTATCAAACTTTCCACAGAGCTCTGGTCTTTTCTTTGCAAAAAGTTGGAAGTCTTCTATTTTGTTGAATGCCCATACTTTCCCTTGGAAGTATATAGTCAGTTTTGCTGGGTAGCTGATTCTTGGTTGAAGACCCAGCTCTCTTGCCTTTCTGAAGATCATGTTCTATGCCTTACGATCATTCAGAGTAGAACTTGCAAGGTCTTGTGTGACCCTGATTGGCATTCCTTTATATCTAAATTGTCTTTTTCTGGCTTCCTGTAGGAGTTTTTCTTTTGTTTCATAGCTTTGGAATTTGGCAATTACATTCCTGGGATTTGTCTTTTGGGGGTTTAGTGTAGAAGGTGTTCTGTGAGCTCTGTCAGTGGCTGTATTGCCCCCTTGTTCTAGAATCTCTGGGCAATTTTCTTTGATTATATCTTGTATCACCATGTCGAGTTTGGTGTTTACTTCTGGCTTTTCTGGGAGTCCAATTATTCTTAAATTATATCTTCTCCCTCCATTTTCCAGATCTGTCACCTTGTAGGTGAGATATTTTATGTTCTCTTCTAATTTCTTGGTATTTTGGCTTTGCTTTATTAATTCTTGCTCTTTTACACGATTGTTGTCTTCCAGCTGCCTGATTCTGGCCTTTAAAGCCTGGTTTTCCTTTTCAGTTTCATCACACCGGTTTTGTAGATGCGTGAATTTCTTTTGCATTATTTCCAACTTTTCCTCCCAGAAGGCTTCCATCTTTTTGGTCATTTCTGATTCAAATTCTTCATGGGTTTGTGGAGAGTTTCCATTTCCTTTGGAAGATTTTGGAGCATTTTCTTGTATATCTTCTTCTATCTCCTCTGTATTTTGTATTTTGGCTCCATAGAATGTGTCCAAAGTCGCCCCTTTCTTCTTATTTTTCTTGGTATTTGGGGGCTTCTGTGCTTCTGTGGAATTTGCCATCTCTGAATGTGGAGGATTAGCTTTTCTTATCTCTGTCTGGTGTTCAGAGGCTTTAGTCCTGGTCAGATTGTCAGTTCTATGAGGTTTCCCTGGGTTAAATTGAGTATGCCTCACTGGAACTGGAGTGGAAGGGTCAGACCAGGGGGCCACACTCTCCCCCTGCTCTCTGGGTTGGGTTGCTTTCCGGAAGTTGCCTTCAGAATAGCTGGCCATGAGGCTGTTTCATCGGCCTGCGGGGGGATGGGCTGCAGCTTCCCAGAGCTATGAGGGCAGTGACTTTCACTGAGACTTGGATAGCAGGATCTAGCCCGTGAGGCTGTCTTGCCCATCCTGAGGGTTGCTGTTGTTTCAGACAAGCCTGCTCTCTGCCAGGGGGAGCTCCAAGGGCAGTGACTTTCACTGGGACTCGGATAGAAGGCCCTGAGGGTTGTTGTTGTTTCAAAAGACCCTGCTCTCTGATCGTGGTGGGGCTGCTGCTTCCCGGAGCCTTGGACTATGAGCTCCTACCCCTTAGGTCCAAGTGATCTCGGGTTCTGGCTTTTGAGGGGGGCCGTACCTTCTGATCCAGGTCCAGGTCCAGGAGGAGGATTCCCAGGGTCTATGCTGTTGATCGTCTTGAATTTCTGCGCCTTAGGAGCTTATAGTTTGAGATCGGTCGGGAAGGGTTTTCCAGAGATCTGAACTTTAGCTTTCTCTAAGCCGCCATCTTGACCGGAAGTTCTTTTCGTATGCCATGTTTTTATGACCTAGTGTATAGTCAATCTTTATGAATGTGCCATGTGCTGCTGAAAAGAAGGTGTATTCCTTTTTGTCCCTATTTTATTTTTCTCCATACATCTATCAACTCTATTTTTTCTAAGATTTCATTCACCTCTTTTACCTCTTTTTTATTTATTTTTTGATTTTATTTATCTAAATTTGATAGTGGTTGGTTCAGATCTCCCACTAGTATAGTTTTATTATCTATTTCCTCCTTCAATTCTCCTAATTTCTCCATTAGAAATTTGGATGCTATACCATTTGGTGCATACATGTTGATTAGTGATATTTCCTTATTGTCTATACTCCCTTTTATCAGGATGTATTTACCTTCCCTATCCTTTTTAATCAGGTCTATTTTTGCTTTGGCTTTGTCAGATATCATGATTGCTACTCCTGCCTTCTTTCTGTCAGTTGAGGCCCAATAGGTCTTACTCCAACCTTTAATTCTGATCTTGGGAGTTTCTACCCACCTCATGTGTGTTTCCTGAAGACAACATATGGTAGGGTTTTGGATTCTAATCCAATCTGCTATTTGTCTACATTTTATGGGTGACTTCATCCCATTCACATTCAATGTTATGATTGTCATTTGTGAATTCCATAGCATTTTGATATCCTTCCCTAATTCTGACCTTTCTTCTTTTTCTATTACCTTTTAAACCCGTGGTTTATTTTAAATCAGTCCCCCTATTCCCCTCCCTTGTTATGCTTCCCTTTCTAGCCCCTCCCTTTTTGTTCACTTCCCCTCCCCTCTCTCCTTCCCTCCCTTTTTGTGTTCCCTCCTCCCCTCCCCCCTTGGCTTTCCCTTCTCCCTTACCCTGTTGGATAAGATAGAATTCAAGGCCCCAATGGATCTAGATGCTCTTCCCTCTCAGAGTTGGTTTCACTGAGAGTAAGGTTTAAGTAATACCAATTAGCTGTCTTTTCCTCTCCTTCTTATAAGCGAATTCTTCCCCTCCCCTTCCCATGTATATCTTTGTGTGACAAAGATTGTTCTATTTAATTTATATCTATTTCTTCTAGTATATCTTAGTACCATCATTGATTCCCCCCTTCCTTTTTCTTTCTTTTTATTCTCCCTCCCCTACAAATCATGTTAATGCCCCAATATTTCCCTATGAGTGATTCTTCTGATTACTCTATTAATGCATACAATTTTTGAAAGTCTCACATAACACTTCCCCCATATGTTAGTATATATAATTTGATCTAATTGTGGCCCTTATAGAAGAGAGTTTGAATAAAAGAGGGAAAAAAAGCAGTTTCTCCCTTTTCCCTTGCTTTCATATTTACCTTTTCATGTTTCTCTTGCTCTTTGTGTTTGGATGTCAAACTTCCCACTTAATTCTGGTCTTTTCTTTATGAATATTTGGAAATCTTCTATTTTGTCGAATGCCCATACTTTCCCCTGAAAGTATTAGTCAATTTTGATGGGTAGCTGATTCTTGGTTGAAGACGCAGTTCTCTTTCCTTTCTGAATATTGTGTTCCAGGCTTTACAGTCTCTTAGCGTGCTCACTGCTAGGTCATGTGTGATCCTTATTGACATGCCTCTGTATATGAAGTTTCTCTTCCTAGCTTCTTATAATATTTTCTCCTTAGCTTGGAAGCTCTTGAATTTGGCAATTACATTCCTGGGGGTTGTCTTTTGGGGATTTAGTATAGAGGGTGTTCTATGAACTCTTTCTATTTCTATTTTGCCCCCTTGTTTGAGAATATCAGGGCAATTCTCTTCGATGATTTCTTGTAGTATGGCACTGAAGTTTTTGTTAATCTCTGGATTTTCAGGTTGATCAATGATTCTCAAATTGTCTCTCCTTCCTCTGTTTTCCTGGTCTGTCACCTTGCCAGTGAGATATTTCATGTTTTCTTCTAATTCATTAATTTTTTTTACTTTGCTTTATTAATTCTTGCTGTTTTGCAAGCTCATTGTCTTCCAGTTGCTTAATTCTGATCTTTAAGGATTGGTTTTGCTTTTCAGTTTGGTCTGCCCTTCTGTTAGAGGCTTCCAGTTCGTTTTCCAATTTTGAGTTTTTTTGCCTGTCAGGTTGAAGACCTCTTTCTGAATTTGTTCCCATTTTTCTAGCCAGAAGGTTTCCATCTTTTGGATAAGCTCCATTTTGAGTTCTTCCAGACCTTGTGGATAATTTCCATTTTTTGGGGTGTGTTTTGATTTTGTTTGCATTTCATCTTCTTTTTCCTCTGTAGCTTTGGTTTTTCCTCCATAAAAGTTTTCAATAATCACCTTTTTCCCTTTCTTCTTGGAGGGTTAATCTTGGGCACTCTGAGCCATCCCTTTGGTGGTTTTCCCTTTCCTTTTTATTCAGGAATATGGGTGAGGTGGGCGGATTTTGATGTTTTTGCCTCAGGCTGATTCTTCCCAGCCTCCGAAGTTTGTTAGCACGCATGCCCACGCAGTCTGTGGTCTCTTCTCTCCCGTGCAGGCAGTCTTCCCCTGTAAAAATGCTCCGTGGGGTGTTTTCCTGATAGTTCTTGTCAGTTCCCAAGGACCCTGGCATGCCCCCCCACTACAGCAAGGAGTGGAGGAGATTTTGCCTCAGGCCATTTCTAAAGCCTCCAAGGCATTTGCAGTTTGCAAGAGCCCCTGCAGTCTGCCTGCTCTCCAGTGAAACTTTTCTGAGGGCTAGTTCCCTGGGAGTCCTCGTTAGATCCCAAGTACCCTGGAGTGCTCCCCACTCACTACAGAGACTTTCGTCACTCACTCGCTGTCTCTGGTGAGTGCGCTGGAGTAGGTGGGGTAGGGGAGGGCAGCTCAGCTCAGCTCACGCTTGGCAGCGAGCTTTCTCTCTCTCTTGTAGTGTGGAAATGTTCAAACCCACATACCTTCGTTGCTGTGGGCTGTTGGAGAGTCCCTTCGATTTGCCAAAGATGATTTTTATGCTCTTTTGAGGTAGTCTGTTTTGTTCGGTTTGGGGGAGAGGAAGTAATTCGCGTTTAGATTACTGCCATGTTTACCCAGAAGTTCCTGTCTTTTTTTTTATGTTAGCTTGTCCTACCCATGAGCAGTTATTGTTTTCCAATTATTTAGATCTTGTTTTAATTGTGTGGAAAGTGTTTTGTAGATGTATTCATATAGTTCCTGTATTTCTTTCAGCAGATAGATTACTAAGTATTTTATATTGTCTAGGGTGATTTTAAATGGAATTTCTCTTTCTTACTCTTGCTGCTGATATGTGTTATAAATCTATAGTAATGCTGGTGATTTATATGGATTTATTTTGTATCCTGCAACTTTGCTAAAGTTGTTTATTATTTTTACTTGCTTTTTAATTGATTCTCTAGGATTCTTTAAGTAGACCATTATATCATCTGCAATGAGTGATAGGTTGGTCTTCTTATTGCCTATTTTAATGTCTTCTCTCATTGCTATTGCTACTGTTTCTAGTACAATGTTAAATAATAGAGGTGATAATGGGCATCCTTGTTTTACTCCTATCTTGGGAAGTCTTCTAGTTTATCCCCATTGCAGATGATACTTGCTGATGGTGTTAGATATATACTATTTATTATTCTTAGAAAAGGCCCTTCTAATCCTGAACTTTTAAAGTTTTCAATAGAAATGAGTGTTGAATTTTGTCAGTCTCTTTTTGCATCTATTGAGATAAATCATGTGATTTTTGATGATTTTCTTGTTGATATGTTCAATTAAGTGGATGGTTTTCCTAATATTGAACCATCCTTGCATTCCTGGTGTAAATCCCACCTGATCATAATGAATAACCCTCATGATCACTTTCTGGAGTCTTTTTACTAGTATTCTATTTAAGATTTTTGTATCTCTGTTCATTAAGGAGATTGGTCTGTAGTTTTCTTTCTGTTTTTGACCTGCCTGGCTTTGGAATCAATACCATATTTGTTTTCAAATATCAAACTTTCCACTTAGTTCTTCTATTTTTTTGAATGCCCATACTTTCCACTAGAAGTATATAGTCAGTTTTGATGGGTAGGTGATGCTTGGTGGAAGACCCAATTCTCTTGCCTTTCTGAATATCATATTCCAAGCTTTGTGGTCATTTAGTTGGAAGCTGCCAGATCTTGTCTAATCCTGATTGGTGCTCCTTGATATCTGATTTGTCTCTTTCTGGTTTCTTGTAAAATTTTCTCTTGAGCTTGGAAACTCTTGAATTTGGCAATTACATTCCTGGGGGTTGTCTTTTGCAGATTTAGTGTAGAGGATGTTCTATGAACTCTTTCAATGTCTATTTTGCCCTCTTATTCAAGAATATCAGGGAAGTTTTCTTGGATAATTTCTTGTAGTATGATGTCAAGATTTCTGTTTATTTCTGGGTTTTCAGGTAGACCAATGATTCTCAAATTGTTTCTACTATACTGATTTTAATGATCAATCATTTTATCAGTGAGATATTTCATGTTTCCTTCTATTTTGTCAGTCTTTTTACTTTGCTTCATTAATTCTTGTTATTTTTTTTAGATCATTGGCTTCCAAATGCCCAATTCTGATCTATACTGGTTTTCCAGTATAATTTTTTGGTTTTTCACTATAATATTTTGATTTTCATCTTTTTTGGCTTGGTCTATCCTGCTTTTTATGACTTCCAGCTGTTTAATTGTGTTCTCTAATTTATTTATCATTTCATTTGATTTCTGGGCTTCTTTATGCAATTGGGAGTTCCTGTCTTTTAGACTATTATTTTCTTTTTGAAGTATTTCCAACTTTTCTTGCCAAAACTCCTCCATTTTCCTCAAAATCTCAGATTTAAATTCTTAATGAATTTGTGGCTAATTTCCATTTTCTTTGAAGGCTTGGATGCATTTAATTGTTCCTTGTCCTCCACTGTTTCCTCTTTAGTCTGGATTTTTTTCTCCATAAAATTTATCCAAGGTCAAAGCCTTCTTCTTGATCTTCTTGGTGGTCAGAAGTTGTATTTTCTGGGCATTGTTTTCCATCTCAAAGCTGGTTTTTCCTTCCCTTTTCACTCAAAAGTCTGAGTGGGGAGGGAAGACTCTCTATATATGGAACTAAATAGAGTGGTTTTTTCCTGAGGCTACCTCTTGTGACTCCATCACTCCTACTGTGTGCCACCCCTCTCTGTGCTATCTCTGGGCCCAAGGTGTGTGCTCTTTGGCCTGCTGAAGTCTCATGTCTATCTGGTCTCAGGAGTATATCCCTGGTCTTCTTAGTCAGCTGCCAAGGATCTAGAGGTGCCCCTTACTCACCCACTGGTTCTAGCCCACTGGTGGTGACCCTGGCTATGTAGGTGGAGTGAATGTTGGTGGGAACTATTTCACCCCCTTATAATGTGGAAATGCCCAAATCCCACGTACCTTCAGAGCTGCACCTTACTGGGGAGATCCTTTGTTCATCTGAATTTTTTTTTTTGCCTTTTGAGGTAGTCTATATTGGTAGGTGATTAGGAGAGAAAGAGTCCTGCATCTAAACTGCAGCCATATTAACCTGGAAGTCCTCTCTTTCCTTCTTGTTTTTTGTTTGTTTGTTTGTTTGTTTGTTTGATGTTGTGTACATTTTACTGAATCTCTCTGTTTCTGTCTCTCTCTTTGTCTCTGTGTCTCTGTATCTCTCTATCTCCATCTCTGTCTGTCTCTATCTGTTTTTTTATCTCTCTCTGTCTCTTTCTCTGCCTTTTTGTCTCTCTGACTCTGTCTCTTTGTCTCTGTCTATCTTTGTCTCCCTAATATTGGGCAAGCATGAGAGGAATTTCCCTCTGGCATGTAAGCTTTCTGGGTATCAGAGTGCTGCCAAGGCAGCTAGAGAAGTAAGAGACACAGGCTGTTGTAAGTAGAATGACTTTTTTTTTTCGAATCTCTCCCCCACATTCAAACTCTGTCTTTTATTTTTTTTAAGTAAACCCTTACTTTCTCTCTTAGTAACAACTCTAAGACAAATGGGCAAAGACTAGGCAAATGGGGTTGAGTGACTCACCTTGTGTCAAACAGAAAGAATGTGCTTGAGATTAGATTTGAGCCTAGATCCTCCCAACTCCAGGTATCATGCTTTTTGGAGATCCTGGGCAAGTCACTTGATACTGTTTGCCACAATTTCCTCCTCTATAAAATGAGGGGATTAGACTCTCCAATCTATTAATAGTTTTGATTCCTTTATCTGAAAATTGCCTTTTCATGTTCCTTGCCCAATTAGAGAATGGCTTGATTTTTTGTAAAATTGATTTAGGTCTTTATAAATTTGAGTATTTAGACCTTTGTCAGAGGTTTTTTGTAATGAAGATTTTTCCCCAATTTGTTGTTTCCCTTCTAATTTTGATTGCATTGGTTTTGTTTGTATAAAACCTTTTTAATTTAATGTAATCAAAATTATTTATTTTACATTTTGTGACTTTTTTCTAATTCTTGTTTGGTCTTAAAATCTTTTCTTTCCTAAAGATCTGACAAGTATACTATTCTGTGTTCACTTAATTTACTTATAGTTTCCTTCTTTATATTCAGGTCATTCAGCCATTCTGAGTTTATCTTGGTGTAGGGTGTGAGATGTTGATCCAAACCTAATCTCTCCCATACTATCTTCCAATTTTCCCAGCAGTTTTTATCAAATTATGGATTTTGTTCCCCAAAGCTGGAATCTTTGGACTTATCATAGACTGTCTTGCTGAGGTCATTTACCCCAAGACTATTCCACTGATCCTCCCTTCTGTCTCTTAGCCAGTACCATATTGTACCATACCATTTTGATGACCACTGCTTTATAGAATAGTTTGAGATCTGAGACTGCAAGGCCACCTTCCTTCCCATTTTTTTCTTTATTTCCCTGGATTTTACAGTCTATAAGGTCCCTTTCAGCACCAAATCTCTATTCCTATGAGCCTACCTTTCATGCTTATTATGAAAAAGTTCTTTGTAATCCTTAAAGTGCCATAGAAATAAATGCAAGTTATTATTATTGTGGTTCTACACAGTGGAGAAGGCTCCTCCGTTTTCTCGGGTGCCTCCTACAACAATGGAAGTATTTATATCTACAGTTTCCCAGTTTATAGTAGGAATAAATTTGCTAGTTACATGGGGAAACAATGAAAAATGAGTACTTTTACCTCATGCAGTGATTTTGTGTTAGACTCACACAGTATAATGACTAATAAAGCTTTAGGATGGGTGAGACCAAACAGGAGAGCCCTGACATGCTTATGACGTGCTGAGCTGGCAAATGGTGGTATATGTCAGGGTATGTCATCATGCCGGTGATACTTTATTGCTTGAGCAGTTATAAAATAGACTGGCCGGTTCCCTCTCTGAAATACAAATGTAGCTCATTTTGATGCCGCTGCCTGTGCAAACATGAAATTCCTTTTATAATATGACCCTCCTGGTGGCTTTGGGGTGGGGGGAGGGACTAATACAAACAGTGTTTATGGCAGTAATTTTGCTGTGGCCTTAAACAAAATCACTTTCTTTAGTTTATCACTGTCCCAGTGCCACGAGTTAAAATTGATTCATCAGACCACTGACTGAATGCCCTCTATGTAAAAGTACTAGGACCAAGGGGGAAGGATTCAAGCAACATGTTTGCTGTCCTCTTTCCAGTGTCCACTCTACATGGGCTCTCAATAAGCCAGGATCAGCCTAAAGGAATTGTCCACTGTCCAACATGAGAAAATGCAGTAGGCATTAAAAAATGAACACCTTGAATATTCACTGAATTTCTGTTCGAGTCAACTTTCTAATGAATTATGATTTTATATGTTTCTGCATATGAGAGCTCTGTTAGCCTTATTTTTCCTTTACTTATTTATTTTGAATTTTATTTAATCGATTAATTTAGAAAATGTTTCCATGGTTATATGATTCATGTTCTTTCCCTCCCCTCCTCCCACCTCCTGCAATTCCACTGGGTTTTACATGTGTCATTGATCAAGACCTAGTTCCATGTTATCCATATTTGCATTAGGGTGATCATTTAGAGTCTACATCCCTAATCATATGCCCATCGACTCATGTGATTAAGCAGTTGTTTTTCTTCTGTGGTTCTACTCCCACAGTTCTTCCTCTGAATGTGAATAGCATTCTTTCTCATAAGTCCCTCAGAATTGTCCTGGATTATTGCATTGCTGCTAGTTGAGAAATCCATTACATTTGATTGTACCACAGTGTTTCAGTCTCTGTGTACAATGTTCTCCTGGTTCTGCTCCTCTCACTCTGCATCACTTCCTGGAGGCCATTCCAGTCTCCATGGAATAACTCCACTTTATTATTCCTTTTAGTTTGTTCAGCCATTCCCCAATTGAAGGGCATCCCCTCATTTTCTAATATTTTTGCCACCACAAAGGGTGCAGCTATGAATATTCTTGTACAAGTCTTTTTCCTTATGACCTCTTTGGGGTACAGACCCAGCAGTGCTATGGCTGGATCAAAGGGTAGATATTCTTTTGTTGCCCTTTGGGCATAGTTCCAAATTGCCCTCCAGAATGGTTGGATCAGTTCACAACCCCACCAGCAATTAATTAGTGTCCCTACTTTGCCATATCCCCTCCAGCATTCATTACTTTCCATAGCTGTCATGTTAGCCAATCTGCTAGGTGTGAGGTGATACCTCAGAGTTGTGTTGATTGCATTTCTGTAATTATAAGAGATTTAGAACACTTTTTCATGTGCTTATTAATAGTTTTGATTTCTTGACTGAAAATTGCCTATTCATGTCCCTTGCCCATTTATTAATCAAATGGGGAATGGCTTGAACTGTCAGCCATTTTGTAAAGAATAATTGTTACTGTACCTGAAAAATGCTTTTTGACAGAGGAGAGAGATATGGGAGCCAAGTCTCATATATTCAGTTACAGGGCCATTTATTATACAAACCAGCAATGTTGAAGGCTTTGAATTTTTAGCAAAATTTTGTTCAAGAATATTTGCTAGGAAGGGCAGCTGGATAGCTCAGTGGATTGAGAGCCAGGCCTAGAGATGGGAGTTCTTGGCTTCAAGTCTGATCTCAGACATTTCCTGCCTGTGTGACCCTGGACAAGGCACTTGAACCCCATTGCCTAACCCTTACTGCTCATTTGCCTTGGAAATACTACACAGTAATGATTCTAAAGTGGAATGTAAGGGTTTTTTTTTTAAATAATCTTTGCCAGGGTAAATTATACAATGTAAATGGTTAATGGTTTTAGAGTTCTGAATAGAAGTTGTAGGTGCCAAGAAAAAAAAGTATCTAAGTGAGTATAGATCATCTACAGAATTTCAACCCATTCAGGGTGATTAATCACCAACCTGTGATATTTTCTGAAGGAAGTCAAATTCTGTAAAAGGCATTAATTATATTCTTGTTAAGAATCATTAGCCAAAATTAGTGGTAATTACAGGTTTTAGGCTGTCATGGTCTCATTGAATAAACTGATGTCGTAAGCCATGGTATTCATCTGGGGCACATGCATAAGATATGTTCTACTTTCAGAGATGAGAAAATATTTAGAGGCCCTGTTGAAAAAAGATAAAAACCGAGCTGAGGTGCATATGAAAAAGGCATATTCATCTTATGGCTATGCATTAAAAATTCACTAGAGATAGAGAAACTGAAATGCTAACTCAGTCTGAAGAGGGAGGAACAAATCTATAGACTTTGTCCTTGCTAGTGTAATGGGAGTACTGCTGTATGTGCCCAGATCACCTAATCTGGAGGCACCTTGCTTCTGGGAAGAAGATATCCTGCATTCTACTACATGGGTAGGAGTAGCTTCCCTTGATTGACTCTACAGTAAGAACAAGCCACATTTTAAAAGCAGTCAAAATGGGACCACCTTATTCTCTTTCCTGTGAGCTTGCTCTTTCTTTCCTATGTGATATCAAGGGAGTGTGAAAATTCACTTGTACTGTGGGGACCTT
Organism: Monodelphis domestica; assembly: GCF_027887165.1. Lineage (NCBI taxonomy): Eukaryota > Metazoa > Chordata > Mammalia > Didelphimorphia > Didelphidae > Monodelphis > Monodelphis domestica. The sequence goes on along the minus strand of NC_077229.1, from coordinate 197,554,459 downwards.
GAATTGATTGGGCAGGGGAAGGACTTCCTCATTCTCCCTTTTATTTATCTTGTGGCTCTGCAAAATGAGCTGAGAGTGCTTGCTTCATTTGTTTGTTTTGTCCTCAGTTTCTAGATGCCGAGTTCCTTCCCTCTATATATGAAGGAAAACCATCCATTGGAATTAGAGTCATGGGCAGAGAGTTTAGATACCCCAAACCCTTTTCAAGATACTGGAAAAATATGGGGGAAATGGGGAATGTTATATATCTGACCTCCAGGTAGTAGGGGCCAGGGCAGGCAGTGTTACTCTAGTATTAGAGAGATTGCCTCAACTAGGAATCATGTGCACTACCGAGCAACTCAAGTTTATACCTTTGTAAAAGAAATAAAATAATAAAAATAAAATTTTGCCTTTGTGATATTGAGGGTCATGCCACATATGTGGACCAGTTGGGCAGAGGACATGAATTCTTTATAGCCATATTGTGGTTTAAGTCAGGAGAACTATGGGAAGGTTCCTGTGGAAAGAGAAAGAGAGCTTTGCTGATGGTCAAGAATCTCAGGTAAAAGAAGACTATTTTACCTCCATTTTTTTTTTTGGTTAGGTTAAATGGACAGGAAGTGGATGAATTTAATTCAAGTGATCACTACATATAACACTGTGGACATGAATCCCTTGGAAATGGAGTAGTCCTTGTAGTCAATAAAAGAGTGAGAAAAACAATACTGCAGTATGATCTCAAAAATAAAGAATGATAACTGTTCAAAGCCAAAGTATACTGTTCAATATCACTTCAATACACGTCTTTGCTCCAATCCCTGATGCTGAAGAGGCCAAAACTGATCAGTTCTATGAAGACTTATAAGATAGTTTAGAAATAACAACAAAAAAGTCACATTCATCATAGGAGATTAGAAACCCAAAGTAGGATATCAGAAGATAACTGGAATAACAGGCAAATTTAGCCTTTGGAGTACAAAATAAAGCAGGGCAGAAATGAATTGTTTTGTCAAGATAAGTCACTGGTCATAGCAAACTCTCTTTTTCAACAACCCAAAAGGCAACTCTTTACATCATCATCATCACTAGATGATCAATATCAAAATCAGATTGATTACAGATTTTGCAACCAAAGTGGAGAAGCTCTATATGATAAGTTAAAAATACGCCATGGTTCTGACTATTGCTCAAATCATGAGTTTCTTACTGCAAAATTCATATATAAATTGAAGAAAGTAGGGAAAGCCAACAGATTATATAGGCATGACCCAAATAGCATCTCTTATGAATATGAGGTAGAGGTTATGAATAGTTTTAATGGATTAGATCTGGTAGATAGAGTGCCTGAAAATCCATGGACAGAAAGGAGGCAGCAACAAAATACATCCCCAAGAAAAAGAATATCATAAAAGCAAAATGGCTCTCTGATAAAGCTTTTATAAATAGCTAAGAAAAGAAGGAAAGGGAAAGGAAAGGAGAAAAATAAAGATGTCTTTTCCTAAGCAACAAAACTCTTTCACTTTCCACAGGAACCTTTTCATAGTCCTCTTGACTTACAATACTATGTAGCTATAAAGAATTCATGTTCTCTGCCCAACTGGGTCACATGATCCTTGTATTACAAAGGCAAAAATTTATTTTTATTGTTTTTTTTTATTTTACAAAGGTATAAATTTGAGTCGTTCTGTAGTGCCTGTAGTTCCCTATTGAGCCAATATTTCTAATAGCAAGGAGAGATAAGAATGTTTTCTTAAATGAGCAATAGAAGAAAACAATAAAATGGAAAAAAGAGATTTCTTCAAGATAATTAGAGATATCA